>NC_059217.1:42411113-42588406 GCF_020615455.1 Coregonus clupeaformis
AAATAAAAAATAAATATTAACAGTAAACATTACACTCAGAAGTTCCAAAAGAATAAAGACATTTCAAATGTCATATTATGTATATATACAGTGTTGTAACAATGTGCAAATAGTTAAAGTACAAATGGGAAAATAAATAAACATAAATATGGGTTGTATTTACAATGGTGTTTGCTCTTCACTGGTTGCCCTTTTCTTGTGGCAAAAGGTTACAAATCTTGCAGCTGTGATGGCACACTGTGGTTTTTCACCCAGTAGTAGGAGTTTATCAAAATTGGGTTTGTTTTCGAATTCTTTGTGGATCGCTGTAATCATCTCCTTTGTCTTGAGCACATTGAGGGAGAGGTTGTTGTCCTGGCACCACACGGCCAGGTCTCTGACCTCCTCCCTATAGGCTGTCTCATCGTTGTCGGTGATCAGGCCTACCACTGTTGTGTTGTCGGCAAACTTAAATGATGGTGTTGGAGTCGTGCCTGGCCATGCAGTCATGGGTGAACAGGGAGTACAGGAGGGCACTGAGCATGCACCCCTGAGGGGCCCCCGTGTTGAGGATGTGTTGTTACCTACCCTTACCACCTGGGGGCAGCCCGTCAGGAAGTCCAGGATCCAGTTGCAGAGGGAGGTGTTTAGTCCCAGGGTCCTTAGCTTAGTGATGAGCTTTGAGTGCACTATGGTGTTGAACGCTGAGCTGTAGTCAATGACTAGCATTCTCACGTATGTGTTCCTCTTGTCCAGGTGGGAAAAGGCAGTGTGGAGTGCAATAGAGATTGCATCATCTGTGGATCTGTTGGGGTTGTATGCAAATTGGAGTGGGTCTAGGGTTTCTGGGATAATGGTGTTGATGTGAGCCATGACCTGCCTTTCAAAGCACCTTATGGCTACAGATGTGAGTGCTACGGGTCGGTAGTCATTTAGGCAGGTTATCTTAGTGTTCTTGGGCACAGGGACTACTGCTTGAAACATGTTGGTATTGCAGACTCAGTCAGGGACATGTTGAAACTGTCAGTGAAGACACTTGCCAGTTGGTCAGCGCATGCTCGGAGTACACGTCCTGGTAATCCGTCTGGCCCTGCGGCCTTGTGAATGTTGTCCTGCTTAAAAGTCTTACTCACATCGGCTACTGATAGCTTGATCACATTGTCATCCAGAACAGCTGATGCTCTCATGCATGCTTCAGTGTTGCTTGCCTCGAAGCGAGCATAGAAGTAATTTAGCTTGTCTGGTAGGCTTGTGTCACTGGGCAGCTCGCGGCTGTGCTTCCCTTTGTAGTCTGTAATAGTTTTCAAGCCCTGCCACATCCGACGAGCGTCAGAGCCGGTGTAGTACGATTCAATCTTAGTCCTGTATTGACTCTTTGCCTGTTTGATGGCTCGTCGGAGGGCATAGTGGGATTTGTTATAAGCGTCCGGGTTAGAGTCCCGCTCCTTGAAGGCGGCAGCTCTACCCTTTAGCTCAGTGGGGATGTTGCCTGTAATCCATGGCTTCTGGTTGGGGTATGTACACTGCTCAAAAAAATTAAGGGAACACTTAAACAACACAATGTAACTCCAAGTCAATCACACTTCTGTGAAATCAAACTGTCCACATAGGAAGCAACACTGATTGACAATAAATTTCACATGCTGTTGTGCAAATGGAATAGACAACATGTGGAAATTATAGGCAATTAGCAAGACACCCCCAATAAAGGACTGGTTTAGCAGGTGGTGACCACAGACCACTTCTCAGTTCCGATGCTTCCTGGCTGATGTTTTGGTCACTTTTGAATGCTGGCGGTGCTTTCACTCTAGTGGTAGCATGAGACGGAGTCTACAACCCACACAAGTGGCTCAGGTAGTGCAGCTCATCCAGGATGGCACATCAATGCGAGCTGTGGCAAGAAGGTTTGCTGTGTCTGTCAGCGTAGTGTCCAGAGCATGGAGGCGCTCCCAGGTGACAGGCCAGTACATCAGGAGACGTGGAGGAGGCCGTAGGAGGGCAACAACCCAGCAGCAGGACCGCTACCTCCGCCTTTGTGCAAGGAGGAGCAGGAGGAGCACTGCCAGAGCCCTGCAAAATGACCTCCAGCAGGCCACAAATGTGCATGTGTCTGCTCAAACAGTCAGAAACAGACTCCATGAGGGTGGTATGAGGGCCCGACGTCCACAGGTGGGGGTTGTGCTTACAGCCCAACACCGTGCAGGACGTTTGGCATTTGCCAGAGAACACCAAGATTGGCAAATTCGCCACTGGCGCCCTGTGCTCTTCACAGATGAAAGCAAGTTCACACTGAGCACATGACAGACGTGACAGAGTCTGGAGATGCCGTGGAGAACGTTCTGCTGCCTGCAACATCCTCCAGCATGACCGGTTTGGCGGTGGGTCAGTCATGGTGTGGGGTGGCATTTCTTTGGGGGGGGCCGCACAGCCCTCCATGTGTTCACCAGAGGTAGCCTGACTGCCATTAGGTACCGAGATGAGATCCTCAGACCCCTTGTGAGACCATATGCTGGTGCGGTTGGCTCTGGGTTCCTCCAAATGCAAGACAATGCTAGACCTCATGTGGCTGGAGTGTGTCAGCAGTTCCTGCAAGAGGAAGGCATTGATGCTATGGACTGGCCCGCCCGTTCCACAGACCTGAATCCAATTAAGCACATCTGGGACATCATGTCTCGCTCCATCCACCAACGCCACATTGCACCACAGACTGTCCAGGAGTTGGCGGATGCTTTAGTCCAGGTCTGGGAGGAGATCCCTCAGGAGACCATCCGCCACCTCATCAGGAGCATGCCCAGGCGTTGTAGGGGAGGTCATACAGGCACGTGGAGGCCATACACACTACTGAGCCTCATTTTGACTTGTTTTAAGGACATTACATCAAAGTTGGATCAGCCTGTAGTGTGGTTTTCCACTTTAATTTTGAGGGTGACTCCAAATTCAGACCTCCATGGGTTGATAAATTTGATTTCCATTGATAATTTTTGTGTGATTTTGTTGTCAGCACATTCAACTATGTAAAGAAAAAAGTATTTAATAAGATTATTTCATTCATTCAGATCTAGGATGTGTTATTTTAGTGTTCCCTTTATTTTTTTGAGCAGTGTACGTACGGTCACTGTGGGGACGACGTCATCGATGCACTTAGTGATGAAGCCAGTGACTGATGTGGTGTACTCCTCAATGCTATCGGAAGAATCCCGGAACATATTCCAGTCCGTGCTAGCAAAACAGTCCTGTAGCTTAGCATCTGCTTCATCTGACTACTTCCTTATTAACCAAGTCACTGGTGCTTCCTGCTTTAGTTTTTGCTTATAAGCAGGAATCAGGAGGATAGTTATGGTCAGATTTGCCAAATGGAGGGCGAGGGAGAGCTTTGTACGCGTCTCTATGTGTGGAGTAAAGGTGGTCTAGAGTTTTTTCCCCCTCTGTTTGCACATTTAACATGATGGTAGAAATTAGGTAGAACGGATTTAAGTTTCCCTGCATTAAAGTCCCCGGCCACTAGGAGCGCTGCCTCTGGATGAGTATTTTCCTGTTTACTTATGGCCTTATACAGCTCATTAAGTGCAATCTTAGTGCCTGCATCGGTTTGTGGTGGTAAATAGACAGCTACGAAAAATATAGACTCTCTTGGTAAATAGTGTGGTCTACAACTTATCATGAGATACTCTACCTCTGGCGAGCAAAACCTCGAGACTTCCTTAGTATTAGATTTTATGCACCAGCTGTTGTTTACAAATATACACAGACCGCCACCCCTTGTCTTACCGGAGTCAGCCATTCTATCCTGCCGATGTAGCGTATATCCCGCCAGCTGTATGTTATCCATGTCGTCGTTCAGCCACGACTCGTGAAACATAAGATATTACAGTTTTTAATGTCCCATTGGTAGGATAACCGTAATCTTAGGTCGTCTCATTTATTTTCAAATGATTAAACATTGGCTAATAGGATTGATGGAAGAGGAAGTTTACTCGCTCGCCATCGGATCCTTACAAGGCACCCCGACCTACGTCTACGATATCTCTGTCTCTTTCACATGCGAATGACGGGGATTTGGGCCTTGTCGGGTGTCTGTAGGATATATTTTCGCGTCCGACTCGTTGAAGAAAAAAATCTTCGTCCAATACGAGGTGAGTAATCGCTGTCCTGATATCCAGAAGCTCTTTTTGGTCATAAGAGACGGTGGCAGAAACATTATGTACAGAATAAATTACAAATAACACGAAAAAACATACATAATAGTAAAATTGGTTAGAGGGCTGTAAAATGGCTGCCATCTTCTTCGGTGCCATTCATCACTCAGTAGAGTCTGATGTAGCCTAGTCTCCACTGCTTGGGGTTTTATTCAACATGATGCAAGACATTAGCGAAACATTGATTGTTTTGGGTGGTTTTGGCATTTTCAGACAGACGGGAGAAATCAGTTGAGAATAAGGCGTAACATTATCTGGAACCTGAATGTCTGGCTCAGATTGCTTCTCCGCTGCTGCATTAAGACCATATTAAAAAGACAAGCATCTGTCTGTCTCTTTCTGAATCTGTAAACATTTATGCTGAGTAGAAATACAAATAAAGGGAATATATGGTGTGTGTGTGTGTGTCTGGCTAGCTCTGGTGAAATCTCTTAAGCAGTTAAATGGGGGTTGGAGCCCCCTCCCCCAACGAATGTAAGGCAGTGGCTGAGTCTGTTGTGTGTTTCTCAGGCTGTCTATTCACCAGGCAGCACCTAGTGAAGGGGATTACACAGCTGCCCAGAGCCCCCACCTCCCCCCCCTGTAACCAGATCCTCCCCCCCAGCCAGCACACTGCAAACAGCCCCTCCATCCCTGACCCCCTCGGCCCAGACACTCACTAACGGGCCCTGGGGCCACAGGGCAGGCCGTGTGCATGCAAACACACACACACACACACACACACACACACACACACACACACACACACACACAGCTTCTCTCCCTAAGCGGATAAAAAAAGCTTGCGATGTGATTGTAAGATAATGGTAGTGAGAAGGTATTTTCATTACATATAGTTGAACCAGTTGCCAGGGAACAGAGGCTATATACTTACTGCTTTATTCAGTAGACAAAGAAAATATAGTGACTGCATAAGTGGTGGATTATAAATATCTCTTCAGCTTCAAACCTGCCCTATCTGGGCGAGGACCAACTGCTAAGCATTTAGTTACTGCTCAACGGCTTCTAGTGCATACTATGTATGGGAGGCAGCAGTGTGAATGTTTGGTCACGGAGAGGGGGAGAGGGGAAGAAGGGATAAAAGAGAGGAGAGGGGGAGAGGAAAGAGTGAGTAAGGGAGTGAAGTGAGGATAGGAGAGGAGTGAGGGGAGAGAAAATAAGTGTGGGAGAGAAGGAAAGAGGAATGAGAGGAGAGTGAGTGAGTGAGTGAGTGGGAGAGGAGAGAGAGGGGAGTGAGTGGGAGAGGAGAGAGAGGGGAGTGAGTGGGAGAGGAGAATGAATGGAGAGAGAGCAGAGGGGAGTGAGTGAGCATGTACAGTATTTACTCAATGGCAGCTGTTTATCCAGTACAGTGGAGCCATCATGTTGGCTGATTGGCCTTGCGTTCCATTTCCACACTACTACCATGATGTTAAGGCTAGAAAGCCATCAGAAACAAACACAGCAGCCCTCAGCATGTTAAACATGTACGACTGAGCAAGGGCTGAGCCAGTGGAAGACCAATGGAGAGATGGACTAAACAAAAAGAGGTATAATGGAGGCACATAGGAACAATGAATATTCACTGGTGACCCCAAATAGACTACTGGTAGTTGTATGTCCAGTCAGTTGAGGATACTGTGGACAGAGGATATTCACGCACACAGAGGCAGACAGTGGTGAGTCTGTCTGAGCAGAGAGAATTACAGACGGGCTCATCTGCATAATCTGCAGTGTGATCAGAGGCATTCTGGGTAGCTGTGCCGACCGCAGGCGGCCAGTTGGTCAGTAGAAGCTGACATGGACTGCTCAGGGTAGGGAGGAGGAGAGAGGAAGAGGGGAGGGGGTGAGGTGGAGAGCCAGCCAGCGAGGTTCCACTGCACTCCCAGGTAAAGCAGCAAAAAGGCCCGTTCTCCTTGTTGCCATGACAACACCGACCTCAGCTCTAGCTCTCCAGTGCCCATTAAAACCCTCAGGCCGTCAATCATCAGCCTGGCCAGGGAGCGAGCAAGCGAGCGAGAGAGCGAGAGAGATAGTTTAAAGGAGCCTGTGGCTTTTGATAGCTGGTCTGTTTGCCACCTCTATCTCCCCCTCTCTCATGCACACAAACACACAAGCGGATACACAATATCCCCACAGTATTGAACCCTTTACACACCATAAAGTTGGTGTTTTCTTCCAGTGGGTCTGTATATCTCCTTCTACGAAGAATACACAACCAACCCAAACCCATTGATTGTTCTGTGAGCACTCTGAAGTAATTAGCTACTGCTTTTTTAATTATCAGTATCACTTGCTGCCTTGCTGGACATGAGACAGTGAGTGAGCGCTGCAATCTTCCCCATTGATCCGGACCTCGGTAATGGATCCAGTCTTATCTGTTCCGAGACAAGCATGGCAACACTGATCACCTGCTGGCTGGCCACAACACACACACCGTCAGACTCCTGCAGACACACACTGCTCTGCACACATCCAGGAGTGGATTTAGCCACTCTGCTAAGCCTACATTATCCACCAATGCTATGACTTTTCTCTTTCTGCTACTGGAACAATATGAATATCAGAGCTGGAGACGAACAGTAGACTGGAGTTAATTCATGGTAAGACTAAGAAGTCCTGGTTGCTGAGGTTTATGGGGGATGGGAGGATTTAGAAATAAATACATCTGGGGTTGATGAGCAGGTGTGAGAGGCTCCAGACAGGTTGGAATAAATTAATTTAGGAAAGAGGGTGCTGCGTGTGGGTGTGTCTGTACACACAGCCATGCACTCAGCCAGTGGTGGGACTGTAGTAGTCAGTAGATCAGACTGGAGCTGGCAGACAGACTGCTTGGCCATGCATCTGCCTGGGACTGGGGATGGGACTGGAAAGCCTCAGTCCATCTCCATGACAAACCACTGCATTCATGGCCACGCGACTGCTGCCTGTCATCACCGCCCCTCCCTCTCTTCCTCTCTCCTCCCATCTCTCCCACTCTCCTCCTTTCCTCAGACCCAGCTTCAACTGCTCCAATAATTATGTCACTGAAGTCAACTCTATAAAGATTAGCTGGAGAGGCTGGATTGCGTAATCAGGGCTGCTGGCTGACAGATGTGCCTTCTAATCAAGTGGAGAGAGAGCAGCGTGGCGCAGGACATGGCTACATGGGAAAGCCCTCCATGACAAGTGGAGAGAGCAGCGTGGCGCAGGACATGGCTACATGGGAAAGCCCTCCATGACAAGTGGAGAGAGAGCAGCGTGGCGCAGGACATGGCTACATGGGAAAGCCCTCCATGACAAGTGGAGAGAGAGCAGCGTGGCGCAGGACATGGCTACATGGGAAAGCCCTCCATGACAAGTGGAGAGAGAGCAGCATGGCGCAGGACATGGCTACATGGGAAAGCCCTCCATGACAAGTGGAGAGAGAGCAGCATGGCGCAGGACATGGCTACATGGGAAAGCCCTCCATGACAAGTGGAGAGAGAGCAGCATGGCGCAGGACATGGCTACATGGGAAAGCCCTCCATGACAAGTGGAGAGAGAGCAGCGTGGCGCAGGACATGGCTACATGGGAAAGCCCTCCATGACAAGTGGAGAGAGGAGGCCGGCTCGGCACACCGCTTGCTTTCCTCCCACTGCTCCGGCAGCTGTTGTGTCAATCAGGTAAATTAATTATCAGTAAACAAATCTGCCAGGGAGGGAAGAAGGAACCCCCTTGCCGCCCTGATTTACCACCCCGACCAACCCAATCCCCAGACCCCTCCCAACCACCCACACCTCTGCAGCATCCCACATCATGGCCCCTGGAGACTCTAGCTGCCTCTCAGGCAACCCTGTGAGCTGTCAGCCCAGGAGGAGGCCTCTTGGCTGGGGGACTGTCTCCACTCAACACCCATCTTGCACCAGACCACCTGCTTTGGTTCCTGCTGCTTAGCAGTCTCCCCATCACAGGCACACGAATGCAGATATAATACCTGGCTGACACTTATGCTGAGAGCAGACAAACACATACAATAACCATCAGTGTGTCAGCATGCATCTGTCAGTGTCTGGCTAATTTACGGGTGGTAGTGGTGGAGCCCAACTAGCAGTTAGTTATACATGAGGAGGTAGTGTGTGTGTGTTCTTGGCAGGATTAATGTGTGAGACTCTTGGGATGTGTGACATACTCTCTGGGGATGTGTGTATGTGTGACAGACTCTCTGGGGATGTGTGTATGTGTGACAGACACTCTGGGGATGTGTGTATGTGTGACAGACTCTCTGGGGATGTGTGTATGTGTGACAGACTCTCTGGGGATGTGTGTATGTGTGACAGACTCTCTGGGGATGTGTGTATGTGTGACAGACTCTCTGGGGATGTGTGTATGTGTGACAGACTCTCTGGAGATGTGTGTATGTGTGACAGACTCTCTGGGGATGTGTGTATGTGTGACAGACTCTCTGGGGATGTGTGTATGTGTGACAGACTCTCTGGGGATGTGTGTATGTGTGACAGACTCTCTGGGGATGTGTGTATGTGTGACAGACTCTCTGGGGATGTGTGTATGTGTGCCCATTACAGGTGTAAAAACAACAAACACTTCTCTCCATGCTCTCTAAACGCCAATGCAGGGAGAAAGGAGCAGCTACTTCCCTGAGTCTGTGTGTCTGTCGGGGTTAAATTACAACTAAGTGAAACTGACACAAACACATGTCAAGATTCTGCTGTTGGCCTCGACACGCACGTACAGGGCTGTGGGGGCCTTTATTGGCCGCGTCAGATGTTAATGACCAGTGGTGAGGATGCCCTGCTGTTTAATCCACTGACCCCCTCCCAATATTGGTTTTAATCGATTGAGATATAGCCTACATTGGGCCTATATGAATGTGAGCTACTTCTGAAGCACGTTGTGCCCTAGTAACTAAAAGGTAATCCTGTAAATAAATTTGTTTATTATAAAAAGCTAAAACGTTTATACAAATAACTGTCATTGAAATTACAAAGTAATTTGAGCAATATTAGGTTTCTACATTGTGTAAAAGCACTATTTTCGTGTTGAGCTACATTACATAGAAAAATGTACACTGTCTCTTTAAGAACATGGTTTGTGAATAAGGACATGCAAGAGATCAATCATAAATGTATTGCTATGATCATTGATCTCCTGAAGAAGCTATCCCTTTTCCTTTCTTTCTGTGCCCTCAAAATGTTCAATATAGCATACTACTAAAGTTAACCAGGTTGTTAGCTAGCTAATGAGGTAACATGACTAAACAAATGACCTGTGAGTAGTTTTAGAACGTCCCGAGACATGGTTTATGATACAACATTTTAGGGCACTCGGAAACAACGGTCGGTAGAGCAAAACCTAATCATTACATCGATTATTATCTGGGGATTTTTTTTCTAGGCTCATTGGTGCTCCCAAATTAAAATTCCAGGTCGCACATGTTCGCACTTTAGAGCCCTGCACACACCCCTCCTCACCCCCCCGTAGTGTGAACAGTGAGCCCCCCTCTCCTCTGCCTGTGGCCGTTCCCTCCCTCATTAGGTCAGTGTCAGCCACTAGAGGAAAGTGCCATGATGGAGCTCAAAATCAAATCAAATTTAATTTGTCACATGCTTCGTAAACAACAGGTGTAGACCAACAGTGAAATGCTTACTTACGGGCCCTTCCCAACAATGCAGATCCAGTCTAAACAAGGACAAGGCTCCTCTCCTGACTGCCACCGGCCACACACACACACACACACACACACACATCTAATTAGGGAATAGGGCGGCTGGCGCTAGAAGACTCCACTGTGTGTAACATACAGGAGCTCAGAGTGTGATGTTGATCTCCACCTCTCCTCCAAGTCCTTTACAGCTGCTTTCACATAGGTGTCACCACTGCCTATGTGAAAGTATATGCACAAACAATACTTTAAAAAATATAAACAATATCATTACAGAGAGAAACTCAAAATACCAACATGTGAGAAATACTGTACTATATTAATGTTCCAATGGAACCCACCAAAATCATTTATTGATTTAATTAAAAATCAATGTTTCACAATTAATGGCACCCTTAAAGATTATTGTAAATAACATCTACCAAAATTAAACCAGGAATTATATTTCACTTATTTAAGTTTATCTAAGTATTATGGAACTATATTGAGTCATTACATCACTTCCTGTTTCACTAGGGTATAAAAATTAGGTAACACGCATGCAATATCTCTGTCATCCAAAACCATGAAGAAAACAAAAGACCTGGCAGTTCAAAAGACACATGGTTGTAGACCTTCATAAATCTGGTAATGGCTACAAGAAGATCCACAAACAATTGAATATACCACTGAGCACTGTCAGGGCAATTATTAAAACATTTAAAAGATATGGAACAGTTGAAAACCTCACGGGTAGAGGACGCAAATTCATTTTGCCCCCCAGGATAGTGAGAGAAGCAACAAAATCCCCAAGAATCACTGTGAAAGAATTGCAGGCCTTGGTGACGTCTTGGGGTCACCAGGTTTCAAAAAGCACCATCAGACGCCACCTCCACAACCACAGGCTCTTTGGAAGGGTTGCCAGAAGAAAGCCCTTTCTGACCCCAAGACACAGATGCAAGCGCTTGGAGTTTGCCAAACGTACTTTAAATTATCAATCAATCAATCAATCAATTTTATTTTATATAGCCCTTCGTACATCAGCTAATATCTCGAAGTGCTGTACAGAAACCCAGCCTAAAACCCCAAACAGCTAGTAATGCAGGTGTAGAAGCACGGTGGCTAGGAAAAACTCCCTAGAAAGGCCAAAACCTAGGAAGAAAGTGCTCTGGACAGATGAGACCAAAATTGAACGTTTTGGTCAGATACAGCATCAGCATGTTTGGCGTCTAAACAGAGATGCATACAATTAGAGGCACCTCATACCCATGGTGAGATATGGTGGTGGGTCAGTGATGTTTTGGGGCTGTTTTAATTCCAAAAGGTCCAGGGGCACAGGTTAAGATTGATGGCATAATGAATTCCACCAAGTATCAGTAAATTTTTGCTGACAAGCTGGTTGCCTCTGCCAGAAGGCTGGGACTTGGCCGTAGGTGGACTTTCCAACAAGACAATGACCCAAAACATACCTCAAGATCCACACAGAAGTGGTTCTGTGACAACAAAATCAATGTTCTGCCATGACCATCTCCAAATCTGTGGGCTGAGTTGAAGAGGGCAGTTGATAAGCGCAAACCCAAGAATGTGAAGGATCTTCAAAGGATCAGCATAGAGGAATGGTCCAAAATCCCTCCAAATGTGTTCCTTAACCTTGTTAAACATTACTGGAAAAGACTCCATGCCGTTATCTTTGCCAGAGGTGGTTGCACTAAGTACTAAATGAGGAGTGCCAATAATTATGAAACCTTGATTTTGGTGACATTTATTTTGTATTCAATAATTGTATGATTTTGGTTGGTTCCACTGAAATATTAATAAAGTACAGTATTTCTCACATGTTGGTATTTTGAGTTTCTCTCTATAATTATATTGTTTATATTTTTTAAAGTATTGTTTGTGCATTGCCAGTCAGGGGTGCCAGTAATTTTGGAGCCCACTGTATTTTGAAACATGCACCGATGCAAGCTACAACGGAAAGTATGCACAGAAATATGACGCAACCACGTAAAGAATTACGCAACATTTCTTGAAATCAATGGCAGCCTTTATTTGAGCTGAAGCGAGAGAAAATAAACTCAGACTTCGGAATGAATGTTGCCTATTCACATCTCATATGTTGCCTGATTACAATATTGTATCTTGACACGTTAATAAATACATGCCATGTTAATTTTGGCATGTTCACCTGCCTACAATATCCACTGTAGTGTGCATAGATCGCAAACCCATAGTACGTCAATAGGGCTAAATGGCTAGCTACTACTGTTAGCTAGCCAGATAGCCATGAAGAATTATTATCTAGCGACACATGAATAATAGACATCTACCTTGCATAACATTAGTTTTAGGTCATTTTCGCCTGTCAAACTATCTGGTTACCTACATTATTACGATTCACATATAGCTCGCTGATAGTTATGAAGTAAAACGTTTGCTTTGTGTATATCTTGTTTCATCTCGATTGCCATTGTCCAGGCTGGAAGAAGGTTCAGTGAATGGGTAAGTCCATAGGGCTAACTGGCTAGCTAGACACAAATAATTGGTAGCTAGCTACCCACAAATAATTGACATCTACCTTGCATAACATTCGTTTTAGGTCATTTCTGCCTGTTTAACTAGCTGGCTAGCTAGATTATTATGATTCACATATAGCTAGCTGATAATTATGAAGTAAAATGTTTTATTTGTGTATATCTTGTTTCATCTTTATTGTTGCCACTGTCCTGGCTGGAAGAATGTTCAGTGAATGGGGAGGTGAAGTGTGAGGTAATACAGTAGGGGGAGTGCGAGTGTTTCACAAATGTAATGTTTTATGCGTTCTCCACACTCTCGTCCTCACAAGAACGTACTCAAGAGAATGCCCTCTGAGAATGCACTCGGAGCATGAGAGTGTAGAGCACGGTAGTATGCATATTGAGAAACACCCCTTGTCTTTTTCACTCATCAGTTAACTTCAGTCAATGGTAGTATATGGTTTGAATAGTAAGTGTATGGTTTTTCGAAAAGGTTATTTTGAGAATGAGGCATGAAGCAATCCGGACTTGGAAAACAATAAAACGAACAATATCAATGAACTAACAACATATCCAACAAGTCCTGCGCCTTGGCATTGAATACTACACATACAGACCTCAGATAGGGTAGCCTGAGTGAACTGTATAATCCCTGTCTGAAAATGAGATGTCCAATGAGATGTCTACAGAAATCATCACGGCAGTTCTGATGCACTGTTTCCTACCTGCAGGCTGCCTGATCACAGGGCTCATTTTGTAGGCCTCACTCAGACAGACTGCCTCTCTCTCCAACACTTAAAGGGCCAGCGTAGTTCCGAACCGGGATCCCAGTACCACAACTTGGCCAGAAGGTTTGCATAATATAATATACTTTATGGGTAAGACCTCCTATGGAACTTGAAAAGAGTTTCTGGCAGCCTGGTTACCAATATCCACCCTCTCCCTTTTCCCTCTCTCACTATCCCTGTACAACTGGATTTGCAGAGCTGCGAAAGCAGAGGATGGAGGGAGAGGGAGGTGAGGGGAGGCTTGGACAGGGAGAAAGAGGGAAAAAAAGAAAGAGAAAGAAAGAGCAGGGAAGTTAGAGAGAGGTGCAAACATTCCAGAACGCCAAAGGCAACATGGTTGGACCTTAAAAGCCTAAACAAGACGTCTATAAATCGCAACAATGAAATAAATTACCATTTATTATTCCTACTAATGTGGTAATATAGTCAAATGAGCTTTGCAAACATAGAGGAAGGAGCGAGAGGTGAGGGAAGATGCGAGAGCCGTAGCAGTTCTCTCAACCGTGTGGTTTCTGAGAGCTACTTTCGGGGACAGTAGTGACAGTTTCACTTGCATGCTCTCCGTATTTTCAGAAATGAGCCTACATGTTGTGGCCATTTTCAGCAACTCAGGCCTGAGAAATGCTAATACAGAACTAAGTAACATCTCCAACTGAACACACAAACACCTCCAAATTGGGTGGGAGATAGATGGGGATTGAGCTGCGTGTGGAAGGCTGAGACCTTTAAAACATTCCAAGTCAGTCCAGTCTGATCCAGTTCCAGTCTAGCCACCCTATTTCAGATGGGGAGTATTACAGGCCTGGCGGGCAGGAAGGGCATTCTCAGGGCAGCAGGCGTCTGCTCCAAATCCAGAGGGGGGTAAGGCGCAGGGGGTAGGGGGGCGATTGCCAACCTTTCACTCAGGAGCACCACTGCCCCCCATCTCCCCTCTGACCCTCCCCAACGGAGGCACCAGTCCTTTGTTGACTAACCCTCAGCTCATACACATAATGGTATACCAAGTGAAGAATGTGTGTGACTACTTGGGGAACCACTGGCTGTTGTTGACCGTCTCATGCCAGTGTTGCTATGACACAAGCTTCTGGAAACATCTTGGTAAGCACATTATACTAGGGATGCCCTTTAGAGTCGTCGACCTCTACTCTAACAAAGTGATTTTCGAAGAAACACAAAAAGGACAAAAGGAGCTAGAGAGAACAGAACAGGATTCAGACGAGGAATTCACAGGGGATGAGAAAAAGGCAAATGTGGGACCTCCTAATAAAGAGCAGCTGTCTTTTCAGCATACTGAGACAAAGGTTGCACGCCAACATTTCCCCCTATACGCCCCACGCACACAGACCTCCCTCTCCACTCCTCTCCAGGTCTCTGTGCTGTTTCTCAGGTCAGAGTAAGTAACCTAGTGGCCATCAGGACCCAGGAGCACAGCACCCCAAGCTCCTGCAAGAGAGAGGGGGAAGGAGATGGGGAGGAGAGGAGTGGGGGGACACAGCAACCGCATTCCCAAGACAATGGAGGGTCTGTGGAGCTGCCTGGACCTTTGAGGGGCCTGGGGCAGAGAGAAAGAACGAGGGGGGAGAGAGAGAAAACTAAAGATATAAGAGCGAGAGAAAGAGGGAGTAGAGAGAGCAGAACGAGAGGGCAGAGGGAGAGAGAGACAGAGTGGAGAGAGATAGAGGCCAGAGAGAGAATGACTGCAGGAGAGTGAGGACACAGGGGAGGAGGTGTAAGAGTGAGTGAGTGAGGGTTGGCACAGCTGTAGTATGGAACTGATAAGGATAAAATGGAATGAAGAGAGAGGAGGGTAAAAAAAAAGGAGGGAGCTCGTTTTCAAGAATACAGGGTAGGAGAGCTGAGGAACAGAGCAGCTCTCTCGCCCTCTTTCTCTCACGTCGCCTGCCTGCCTAGCTGTGCAGCCACTACAGAACTCTAGGAATACAAATTGTTCTGTGCGCCGCACCACCAAGCACACACGGTCATATAAAATCCCTTTGTCACAAGCTGCCACTGAGGACTACTTGAGTAAAAGGCAGGAGTTATTTGTGAGTGGCAGGAGAGGCACTCCCATAAATCACGTCTCTGTCCACCCACCCTGGCCCGCGTCCCCCGGAGCACAGGGGAGAGACACGCGACAGGCAGCAGACCCACGCTACCTAGCAGAGTTCACTGGGCTGGCGGTGGGGCCGGACAAGAATACAGAGTGATGGGCAGGCAGGCAAACACACACATACACGAACAAACACACACACACAGGTCAAACAGCCAGCACCCTGACACTTCCTGGGTCCAACTGCCGTTTGGGCACTGTCTGGTAAATATTTACCTAGCAGGATGATCGTAATGGAGGGAGAGGGGGATGTGGGAGGAGAGGAAAAGAGAGGAGAGAGAGGGCAGTGGTAAGATTTCCAGAGAGCGCCTCACTTACTCTTAACATGAGTGTGCATGTTAGCGGGCTAACTTGCACCAGATTCACCATAAATAAATAAATCTTGACAGAAATATCTCTCACCCTGCATAAAGCACACCACTATCATGCTCCCTCAGAGAGAGTGAGTGAGTGAGTGAGTGAGTGAGTGAGTGATAGAGAGCGAGCGTCAGAGTCCCCCCCCCCATTCATTTTGTTGCGAGAGGGGCTCCAGTAGCTGGCTAAGAAGCCCAGTAGACTCCTCATCGGTGGTGATTCATAGGAGTGAAACATGCTTATGGTTTACTCCTGTTTGGTTTGTTCTGTGAGCGGCTTCCTCAGTATTTTACCCCCTCTAACAGCACAGCTCCTCCCAGCCAGCCATTCTCCCCTTCGACCCCTGGGCCTCACCTCCCACCCCCACAGGCTGTGCTGTAGCAGTGCTGTGACCCTGGCTCTGTGCCTCCTCTCCTCAATCACTGTGCCTCCTTTTCAACTTCTGCTTTTGATTTAGTATCAACCGCCCTTTCACCCTCACTCAATCTCTCTCTGTGACACTGTGCATTGCTGCCTACAGGAAAGGGATACTGAAACGCGTTTGCAGGCACAGCTAGAGACGTTTACTCCTTCTAGGGTGTATGGACACACACCAACAAACACGCAAAGACATGAGCCCACACACACACACACACACAGAGATCAACACAAGGGACCATATTCATGGACACATGCTCCCCCTCCTCAATTTTTAGTCTAAATATGTCAGTGATCACAGAGGCAGACCGCCCTGATCTCTCCTCTCCCTCCTCCTCCTCTCGTTGCCTCTCCCTCCACTTCCTTACTCTCCTCTCCTTTACGTTCCCCTCACTCTCCTCTCTTCCCATCTCTCGCTCGCTCTCTTTTCTCCCTCTCTCATACAAAGAGTTTTCATTAGCTATGTTCACTTCGAGCTGAGGCGACAGCCTGCCAAACTCCACATAAACATGGTGCATTGCATTTCACAGCCATTCCGCAGGTAATGCAAACACTGGAAAGATTTCAGCCACATCAACAGCCCACTGTATCTCAGTCGGAACCATTGCCTCTGTGTTTGAGATTAATCTTGTAAGATCAACTAAGAATGTTTTCATGAACACGTGTGTTAATTTATAGCACAAAAGGAACATTTGAGAAAAGTGTTAATTTCTGGATCAAATTCAATAAACTGTGAAATGGAAACAATCGTAATGATTTTAATTCAGGAGGAATGCACACATTTTAGGGCTGCAGAAGTTTGTTTAGAACCAGTGTCAGTCCTTGGTTTCTGGCCTCACGTCACGTCAGAACCATGGTGATATTTCGGAAGTCAAGGATTCCATATTTTCTTCATCAGTGAACGCGAGATCTTTCAGCCCACACTCACAGTTTGTCAGTTAGCCACAGAATTGGCAGGTGCAGCACATACAACCAGGGTTACACAAAACTAGCAAAACCTTCACCCAGAACATTGGGTATTTTACTTTGAAAAGGAGAGACAGTAACAGTGTGTGATACGACCCCAGTAATCCAGTGAGTTTAGATCTGATCCCAGATGCTTCTCCAGATAAGGGTGTGTAAGAGGGATGGGGAGGAGGAGACTGCAGCAGGCCATTCACAAGCTACTGTTGTTGAAACACACACAGGCCAACTAATGCTGTGGAGACATCGCTTGTTTTACAGTCGGCAGGGGTCAGTTAGTGAAGAGACAGACAGAGAGACAGAGAGACAGAGAGACAGAGAGACAGAGAGACAGAGAGACAGAGAGACAGAGAGACAGACAGACAGACAGACAGACAGACAGACAGACAGACAGACAGAGAACTGTATGCGCTAGAAGGCACTTTGAGAGTACCATCTTACAGTACATTGAAACTGATGTATGATTCTTAAACTATGCCTACATGAAATTATAACATATCACAGCTTCTAAAATGACACTGCAGGCCTCTGGGCTTCAGTCTGGCCAAGAATAGACAAGGCCACTAGGACCAAGGGAGATCCCTTACGAACACGCCCCCACACCCTTTAACACACAGTTCCCAGACTGCCTCCTCCTACCTCTCTCTCTCCCTCGCTTTATGCTAATTCTGCATGTGAACATGAGCAGGCCGCAGAGTCCCTGGAGGAGAAATGGGGTCGTCTGCCTCCACTCTTCTCTCTCTCTCCCACCCCCTCTCCCACTTCCCTTACTGGCTTTCCCCCACCCAACACCCCAGCCAATAGAGTCTGGGTGTCAGGCAGCTCACAGAAGCTGTTGTCATGGTGACAGGTCCTGTCTGTGCTCTGTCCCTCAGGCATCTCAGATAGAGAAAGCATCGTGTTTACGATAGAGAGGAAGAGGAGAGCGAGAGAGAGAGAGAGCGAGAGAGAGGGAGCGCAGAGGAGAGAGAATCTGTGCGTGCTGGACAGAGGAGAGAAAGAAAGAAAAAGGAGGGGGGTAGAGATGACGGCAGAGCGAGTGAGAGAGAAACAGAGCTAGAGAAAGATGTGAGGGACAGAGAGGGGAAGGAGGAGGAGGGATAACACTGCCCTTCTTTGATCAGCTATTGTTCAGCTGATCTAGGTTTGGGGATGACGGGGCACAGGGGATGGTGAGGGCGGTGTGTGGGCCGGGCCGGGTAGGCCTCCCCGCTGGGGGGGCTCACATGGCCTGCAGACACCCAGGCATCTCACACCCCTATTCCTGGCACCTCCACCCAATCTCTGACCTTTCCTCAACTCCAGCAGACAGACAGGGCTGACCCAGTCACGGAGCCCTGGCTCAGTCCCTCAGGGTCGCACATGGTCCCCCTGCACATTTGCCCTGGATCATGTAACAAGCACGAAACACCCAGCACCTGGTGTAACCTAAAATAAGGTCCCCAGCCACTGATCCGTGTCGTGACGACGACAGGCTCCTCAGTGGGGCTGTGTCAACGCCAGGGCCAGGGCCTGAGCCAGGGCTCCATCAGGAGGACTCCTCACCCACAGCCAAACACCACGGAACAACATCACAGACACACAGACAGACACAGCACCAGGGAGAGGGACACACATGGCGCTATCATATGGCAGCAACATCATATCCTAACCATGTCATAGCCATCATAGAACATACTAGCCAAGCAAGATATGAGCTAATAGCCGCTTGGCCATCCTCCTGGTTGTCTATTATTGTAAAGCATGAAACACATAGACTAGACTGCCGATAGGTACTTATCACAGTGGGAGGCCGTTCCTTCTCTTGCTAGAACAAAAGCGATACCTGCTGTGTGCCGACCCAGTAGCGACGAACCTGCCCTTTCTACTTGTAGAATCGCAATGCTCGTCAGTGGCCAACAACATGACTTTGAGCCAATCACAGAGCACGAACCCCCACGTGGGGCAGCAAACAGGAGTGATAACAAAAAGGAAAAACATTCTAATTTTCTCCTTACATTCTTATTTATCCAACACAACTATCATACGTGCACAGGATACAGAGCCTATTTTGAGCTGGATTTCTCCTGCAGTTCCAACTGGTTGCTGCTGGAGTAAAACATGCTTTTATAAGCCCATTCATTGCGCAACAATTGAAAATGCAATCGCGTGTTAAAACAATTAAAAATAGCTACTATTTTTACTTCTGAACTCGTAATTGAAGCTCGCCTCCCACTCACCATTCATGTGCAGGCAACAGGCTATCAGCGCGTCACCCACCACTTTACAATGTAAGCTGGAGGCAGTACACATTTTGTACAAGATCTTCAGTTTCTTGGCAATTTCTCGCATGGAATTGCCTTCATTTCTCAGAACAAGAATAGACAAGTTTCAGAAGAAAGTTCTTTGTTTCTAGCCATTTTGAGCCTGTAATCAAACCCACAATTGCTGATGGTACAGATACTCAACTAGTCTCAAGAAGGCTTCTTTAAAATCAGCACAACAGTTTTCAGCTGTGCTAACATAATTGCAAAAGGGTTTTCTAATGATCAATTAGCCTTTTAAAATGATAAACTTGGATTATCAAACACATTATTTAAATGGACAATTTTTTTTGCTTTTCTTTCGAAAACAAGGACATTTCTAAGTGACCCCAAACTTTTGAACGGTAGTGTATATAAAAAGTTCTAAAGTAATATTAGAATGCAAACTCAAAATTTCAACTCTATATCTGACATGGTACATATTTCTTATTTTTTCTAAGCCCATAACCATGTGTGGGGTGTATACTTTTACCCCCCCGTAGCTCAGTTGGTAGAGCATGGCGCTTGCAACGCCAGGGTTGTGGGTTCGTTTCCCACGGGGGGCCAGTATGAAAACGTATGCATTCACTAACTGTAAGTCGCTCTGGATAAGAGCATCTGCTAAATATGTCAAAAGTAAATGTTTTAAAGTAGATTTGTTTAAGACTACCAAGAAACACAGTGTGACCCTGATTTAGCCCACTGTAGTAACAGGTTAACAGAAATTAGTGTAACCAAATGACGGGGATTAACTGTACATTTACTACTGGTGATATACAGTGGCTTGCGAAAGTATTCACACCCCTTGGCATTTTTCCTATTTTGTTGCCTTACAACCTGGAATTAAAATGGATTTTTTGGAGGTTTGTATCATTTGATTTACACAACATGCCTACCACTTTGAAGGTGCAAAATATTTTTTATTGTGAAACAAACATGAAATAAAACAAAAAAACAGAAAACTTGAGCGTGCATAGCTATTCACCTCCCCAAAGTCAATGCTTTATAGAGCCTCCTTTGGCAGCAATTACAGCTGCAAGTCTCTTGGGTTATGTCTCTATAAGCTTGGCACATCTGGCCACTGGGATTTTTGCGCATTCTTCAAGGCAAAACTGCTCCAGCTCCTTCAAGTTGGATGGGTTCCCGCTAGTGTACAGCAATCTTTAAGTCATACCACAGATTCTCAATTGGATTGAGGTCTGGGCTTTGACTAGGCCATTCCAAGACATTTAAATGTTTCCCCTTAAACAACTCAAGTGTTGCTTTAGCAGTATGCTTAGGGTCATTGTCCTGCTGGAAGGTGAACCTCCGTCCCAGTCTCAAATCTCTGGAAGACTGAAACAGGTTTCCCTATTAAGAATTTCCCTGTATTTAGCGCCATCCATCCATTACTTCAATTCTGACCCGTTTCCCAGTCCCTGCCGATGGTGTCCTCGGGGTGATGAGAGGTGTTGGGTTTGCGCCAGACATAGCGTTTTCCTGGGTGTTGGGTTTGTGCCAGACATAGCGTTTTCCTTGATGGCCAAAAAGCTCAATTTTAGTCTCACCTGACCAGAGTACCTTCTTCCATATGTTTGGGGAGTCTCTCACATGGCTTTTGGTGAACACCAAACTTACTTTTTTCTGGCCACTCTTCCGTAAAGCCCAGCTCTGTGGAGTGTATGGCTTCAAGTGGTCATATAGAGAGATACTCCAATCTCCGCTGTGGAGCTTTGCAGCTCCTTCAGGGTTATATTTGGTCTCTTTGTTGCCTCTCTGATTAATGCCCTCCTTGCCTGGTCCGTGAGTTTTGGTGGGCGGCCCTCTCTTGGCAGGTTTGTTGTGGTACCATATTCTTTCCATTTTTTAATATTGGATTTAAATGGTGCTCCTTGGGATGTTCAAAGTTTCTGATATTTTTATATAACCCAACCCTGATCTGTACTTCTCCACAACTTTGTCCCTGACCTGTTTGGAGAGCTCCTTGGTCTTCATGGTGCCACTTGCTTGGTGGTGCTCATTGCTTAGTGGTGTTGCAGACTCTGGGGCCTTTCAGAACAGGTGTATATATACTGAGTTCATGTGACACTTAGGATTGCACACAGGTAGACTTTATTTAACTAATTATGTGACTTCTGAAGGTAATAGGTTGCACCAGATCTTATTTAGGGGCTTCATAGCAAAGGGGGTGAATACATACAGTGGGGAGAACAAGTATTTGATACACTGCCGATTTTGAAGGTTTTCCTACTTACAAAGCATGTAGAGGTCTGTAATTTTTATCATAGGTACACTTCAAAAATCCAGAAAATCACATTGTATGATTTTTAAGTAATTCATTTGCATTTTATTTCATGACATAAGTATTTGATACATCAGAAAAGCAGAACTTAATATTTGGTACAGAAACCTTTCTTTGCAATTACAGAGATCATACATTTCCTGTAGGTCTTGACCAGGTTTGCACACACTGCAGCAGGGATTTTGGCCCACTCCTCCATACAGACCTTCTCCAGATCCTTCAGGTTTCAGGGCTGTCGCTGGGCAATACGGACTTTCAGCTCCCTCCAAAGATTTTCTATTGGGTTCAGGTCTGGAGACTGGCTAGGCCACTCCAGGACCTTGAGATGCTTCCTTCGGAGCCACTCCTTAGTTGCCCTGGCTGTGTGTTTCGGGTCGTTGTCATGCTGGAAGACCCAGCCACCACCCACTTTAATGCTCTTACTGAGGGAAGGAGGTTGTTGGCCAAGATCTCGCGATACATGGCCCCATCCATCCTCCCCTCAATACGGTGCAGTCGTCCTGTCCCCTTTGCAGAAAAGAATGATGTTTCCACCTCCATGCTTCACGGTTGGGATGGTGTTCTTGGGGATGTACTCATCCTTATTCTTCCTCCAAACACGGCGAGTGGAGTTTAGACCAAAAAGCTCTATTTTTGTCTCATCAGACCACATGACCTTCTCCCATTCCTCCTCTGGATCATCCAGATGGTCATTGGCAAACTTCAGACGGGCCTGGACATGCGCTGGCTTGAGCAGGGGGACCTTGCGTGCACTGCAGGATTTGAATCCATGACGGCGTAGTGTGTTATTAATGGTTTTCTTTGAGACTGTGGTCCCAGCTCTCTTCAGGTCATTGACCAGGTCCTGCCGTGTAGTTCTGGGCTGATCCCTCACCTTCCTCATGATCATTGATGCCCCACGAGGTGAGATCTTGCATGGAGCCCCAGACCGAGGATGATTGACCGTCATCTTGAACTTCTTCCATTTTCTAATAATTGCGCAACAGTTGTTGCCTTCTCACCAAGCTGCTTGCCTATTGTCCTGTAGCCCATCCCAGCCTTGTGCAGGTCTACAATTTTATCCCTGATGTCCTTACACAGCTCTCTGGTCTTGGCCATTGTGGAGAGGTTAGAGTCTGTTTGATTGAGTGTGGACAGGTGTCTTTTATACAGGTAACTTGTTCAAACAGGTGCAGTTAATAAAGGTAATGAGTGGAGAACAGGAGGGCTTCTTAAATAAAAACTAACAGGTCTGTGAGAGCCGGAATTCTTACTGGTTGGTAGGTCAAATACTTATGTCATGCAATAAAATGCAAATTAATTACTTAAAAATCATACAATGTGATTTTCTGGATTTTTGTCTCTCACAGTTGAAGTGTACCTATGATAAAAAATGACAGACCTCTACATGCTTTGTAAGTAGGAAAACCTGCAAAATCGGCAGTGTATCAAATACTTCTTCTCCCCATTGTATGCACGCACCACTTTTCCATTATTTATTTTTTTAGAAACAAGTTATTTTTTTCATTTCACTTCACCAATTTGGACTATTTTGTGTATGTCCATTACATGAAATCCAAATAAAAATCAATTTACATTACAAGTTTTAATGCAACAAAATAGGAAAAATGCCAAGGGGGATGAATACTTTTGCAAGGCACTGTACAGTACCAGTCAAAGGTTTGGACACACCTACTCATGCCAAGAGTGTGCAAAGCTGTCATCAAGGCAAAAGGTGGCTACTTTGAAGAATCTCAAATATAAAATATATTTTGATTTGTTTAACACTTTTTTGGTTAATACATGATTCCGTATGTTTTATTTCATAGTTTTGATGTCTTCACTACTATTCTACAATGTAGAAAATAGTCAAAATAAAGAAAAACCCTTGAATGAGTAGGTGTGTCCAAACTTTTGACTGGTACTGTATATAAAATTGGGAATTGATAAAAAAATTAAAATAGAAGGGCAAACAATTCACACAATGAAACAATGAATGCGCAAGAATTGGTGGGAGACAGCTGAGACATTTTGGAGACTTGCCTATATCTTCGCTACAGACCCTTCCCCTTCTTCTTGTCTTAACGTTTTAAATTATACTCAAGACACATCTTCACACATATTTTAGATGCTTGTCACTGACAGCTGCAACTCAATAATCAGCTAGGCCTATAACCGCGCGCTGCTCAAATTGTGGGCTTCCCAAATAGGAATAGACCTACGAACTTGTGATTTTTTTTTAAGAAGCTAATGCTCCTCGATTCCTCTGTGGCTAAGTCATGCTTTCTGGTGAGGTATTTTAAATGATTTATTGATTTCTGTATAGACAGGAGTAATACATAATTTTGGCAAATGTATTTCCATTTACTTGCCTATTGGACCCACAACTATGCCATTTATATCCTGTTCTACTGGTTTTCATATCACATTTTACATTTACGTCATTTAGCAGACGCTCTTATCCAGAGCGACTTACAAATTGGTGCATTCACCTTATAGCCAGTGGGAAAACCACTTTACAATATGTTTTTTTTTCTTTTTCTTTCTCTTTGGGGTGGGGTAAGGGGGGGGTAGAAGGATTACTTTATCCTATCCCAGGTATTCCTTAAAGAGGAATATCAACGTTTTATTTTGTTGTCCAGAAGCCAAAGGCACAATCCTAGTCATATAAGCAACCCAACTTAGTTGTTGCATCTTTAGATTCCCTGTCTTTCTATGTTTCTAACAGAGATATTCATCTCGGCCACATATGGAACCGCTATTAGGTGCTCGGTTTAGAATTGCGTTTTTCCGCTAATTGCATTTTGGCAAATATTTTTAAATGAAGTTTTATTGGCTGCTTCATTACATGTGTTGCATGTTCTGTTAAGAACCATTACCATAATCTAAATGTGATTTCTGTTATTCTGAGCACCATGGGTGGATGCCCTAATGGGTTATGCACCCAATGCTTATGGGTCCGGTAAATCACACCAAATGGCTGGTAAATTAAAATCTTCCCGGTCAAGTTATCCGGAAGGAAACCCTGAGGTAGGGGTAAAGTGACTAGCAGCGTCGTATGTGGTGAGTGTGAAAGTGTGTGTGGCGTCAGTATGCATGTGTGTGCATGTTATGTGTGTGTGGGCGTATGTAGTGTGTATGTGGGGGCGTCAGTGTAAGTATGTGTGAGTGTGTGGGTAGAGTGCAGTGTGTGCATAGTCAGAGCAAGAGAGTTAGTGCAAAAAAGGGTAAATGCAGGTAGTCCGGGGAGCCATTTGATTAGCTCTTTAGCAGTCTTCTTTAGAAGTCTTATGGCTTGGGGGTAGAAGCTGTTCAGGGTCCTGTTGGTTCCTGACTTCGGTACCACTTGCCGTGCGGTAGCAGAGAGAACAGTTTGTGGCTTGGGTGGCTAGAGTCTGACAATGTTTGGGGCCTTCCTCTGACACCGCCTGGTATAGAGGTCCTGGATGGCAGGAAGCTTGGCCCCAGTGATTTACTGGGCCGTACGCACCACCCTCTGTAGCGCCTTGGTTGGATGCCGAGCAGTTGCCATACCAAGTCAGGATCCTCTCGATGGTGCAGCTGTAGAACATTTTGAGGATCTGAGGACCCATGCCAAATCTTTTCAGTCTCCTGAGGGGGAATAGGTGTTGTTGTGCCCTCTTCACGACTGTCTTGGTGTGTTTAGACCATGATAGTTTGTTGGTGATGTGGACACCAAGGAACTTGAAGCTCTCGACCCGCTCCACTACAGCCTTTTCGATGTGAACGGGGGCGTGCTCGGCACTTCTTTTCCTGTAGTCCACGATCAGCTCTTTTGTCTTGCTCACGTTGAGGGAGAGAGGTTGTTGTCCTGGCACCAGACTGCAAGGTCTCTGACCTCCTCCCTATAGACTGTCTCATCGTTGTTGGTGATCAGGCCTACCACCGTTGTGTCATCAGCAAACTTAATGATGGTGTTGGAGTCATGCATGGCCATGCAGACATGGGTGAACAGGGAGTACAGTACTTTTTCCAGGTAGGAAGGTGGAGTGCAATAGAGATTGCGTCATCTGTGGGTCTGTTGGGGTGTTATGTGAATTGGAGTGGGTCCAGGGTGTCTGGGATGATGGTGTTGATCTGAGCCATGATCAGCCTTTCAAAGCATTTAAATGGATACAGATGGGAGTGCTACGGGGCGATGGTCATTTAGACAGATTACCTTGCCGTTCTTGGGCACAGGGACTATGTTGGTCTGTTTGAAACGTCAATATTACAGACTGGGTCAGGGAGAGGTTCAAAACGTAAGTGAAGACACTTGCCAGCTGGTCAGCACATGTCCCGAGTATGCGTACTGGTAATGTTAACCTGTTTAAAGGTCTTACATCGGCTACGGATAGCCTGATATGCAATGTATGCTATGGGATGGTAGCTAGCTAAGTGCACAGACACAATGCACACAACACTAAATACTTATTCCAAGCTAGGTAAACACTGTAGCTATTATTGACATTAGAATTTAATCACAATGGATTAGTTTGCATGAAACAGCCGCCTGTGTTAGCTGCAGAGTTTGTGCAGTCTCCTTAGCTAGCTAGCTATGTTGTGCTAGCCAGGGATTGGAACCGGTTCAGGGAACAGAACATTTGAAAATAACAAACATTTGAGGAACAGAATCAGAACCGGGAATGAAAGTGATCTATACTGTTCCTTTTAAGTTCTGGGCATTTTTTTCAGTCCCACAAAAAAACACTAAGTGCCTATGCAAAGCCCTCACTTATTCCAGCTGAAAATCTTTGCCCCTGTATGTGCGCGTGTGTAGGCTACCTGTCCCTCCCCTGCGAAGCATAGGCGTGACTCAGAAATTAGGGAGATGTTTTTAATTGGAGAAGAATGGATTCACTTTTTCAATGCTAGTTAAGGATACTATAGTTATCACGTTTCACATTGGATTTATTAACCACAAAAGCGTAAGATGTGTTTTTAATTCTGGTGCCGCTCTGCACACACAAGCTTGTTAGCTAGCTCTGGTCCAATTTAAGCCAACTCTCGGGAAGTTCAAAGACAATCAAAGTTCCTCCATAGAAGCCGCTCCCCCGTAGGCATAATTCTGTGGGCTTAATCCAGATAATGCATATCATAACAAGATTCCCAGCGCTTCAAATCAAGCCTCCACCTCCACCCGCTCTTGCTCTATCCCCAATTTCAGTCACATCTCGCGCCCTACACTTGTCTGTCCATTGCGCATGCAAATAACTATAGCTTGCCTGCTCCAAGCTGCTCTATCCGCACTGATTGGTGAAATAATCTACTGTCGAGCTAAATGTAAAAAATAAATACAAATAATAATAATAATCTGAGGTTTTAAAAAAAGGAACAGAAAGGAACGATATAAACTGGTACTTTTTTTTATTTTTTATTTTTTTTTAGTCATTTTAGCAGACGCTCTTATCCAGAGCGACTTACAGGAGCAATTAGGGTTAAGTGCCTTGCTCAAGGGCACATCGACAGATTTTTCACCTAGTCGGCTCAGGGATTAGAACCAGCGATCTTTCGGTTACTAGCACAACGCTCTTAACCACTAAGCTACCTGCCGCCCCTTAACCACTAAGCTACCTACTTTTTGGGGTTCTGTTTCAGTACTTTATTTTGCAGGTCGGAACAGTGGAACTAAACGAAAAAATGTATGGTTCTGTTCAGAACAAAACAATGGAAAAAATTTTTTTGGGGGGGGTTCCTAGTGAATATGCTAATGTTAGCCTTCTGGCTAACTAGCTAAACATTTGGCAATGGTCTGGCACTGGCAGTATGGGATTATGAAGAGTGAATTAAATTGTATATAGTATGAACAAGGGCTTTCTACAAAATAGCAACATTAGCATAGCTAGCTAACATTGGAATCTAGAACATAAACTAAGCAACACGCAGAGACATGCATTACCAAACAACGCTACTGCCACCTTCTGGTTTGGAGGTGGCAGTAGCCACTCAGTAAGGCTGAGTGGCTGACAACTTCAAGGTCTTTGCTGTGTGAACACAATAGAGACTGACTGCCAACAATCTGGTCAGAGGTGCTAAGTACTGTCGGCAGGCAAACGTTAACAATCCTACCGGTGTGTCTGAGCTATAAGCTATGGTAATAGTGATATTATTGCACAGGTGAGAGGGTACAGGGCTCCAACATGCTGTCAAACTAGGGAACTACATTACCAAAACTTCACACTGCTTGATAATCATCCACTGCTACAGTATCGCTGCCATCGTCATGGATAGGCCTCTTTCCTTGGCAAAGCTTATCCGAGGCGTTAATTGTAAGGTAAACTATTGGAGGCACTTTACCCCCACAGGAGCCCCTTCTGAGGTTGGAGGTTAGCTAAGCCACTTTTCATAAAATCAGAACAGAACAAGTACCAGTTGGAAGCTAATCCCGTTTGGCAACTGGACTCCTCCCCTGAAATGGCACAGCGGGGTGCCGCTGATGAAAGAGGGAGTGATATGAGGCACATGAAAGGCTGGAGAGGCAGGGGCACAGCTGCGTTTAGCCAGCATTGTGTTGCGCCACTGTACAATATGCTAGTTAAATCATTAAAATTGTACAATATGGTTCAAGTAATTTTGTTATTTGGAAGGGCAGCCATCCAACACGTACCTGGATACGAGGCTCTGTTGTGAATGTTAAAAGCCACCTAATGCAGCTATTAAGACAGACTTCTCTCTACAGGAACCAATGTTCTTCTACTGCGGTGGTTGTTGCCACCAAAATGTCCAAAATAAATAGCTCAAACCTCGATTCACATCAATAAAAAAAAACATTGTAAAGTGGTTATCCCACTGGCTATAAGGTGAATGCACCTATTTGTAAGTCGCTCTGGATAAGAGCGTCTGCTAAATGACGTAAATGTAAATGTAATATAATCATTTGTAAAAACAAAACTTTAAGAAAAATTATGGTGGAATTAGAATGATTCTGACAAGAAAAGCCTGAAAAATGTGATATTGATGTATAAAAATCTAATGGTCTATTTCAAAACTGGGGTAGGTTTTCATATCTACTTTGATATGCTGTGTTTAATTATTGGTGTTGTAATATCTGAGCAACGTACAACCACAGACGTAAGACAACTTGATAACAGATGGATACAAATTGTTGTTGCGGCTTCGCCTGGCCCAAACAGGAACAATACTCCAAACACAGCCCTTCCCCTCGTGCAGCCCTGCAACCTCACAGAAAAGTAGAGAGAAATCCCTTGGTGGGTCGGCCAGATTAAACTGCCACTGTAATCGGCTTGGCTTTCACCTCCTTGTCCTCAACCGAAGAGAGAGGGAGAGAGGGTTGGAGGGAGCGAGAGAATGAGAGAGAGAAAGATGGAGGTGGAGAGAGAGACTAGGTAGAGGAAGGGGAGAAGAAGAGCGAAAGGGAATAGAGAGAAGGAGGTAAATGACGATAAGGGCACAGAGAAAAACAGAAGAACAATTTTTTCACTCAGGGCAGAATTTGAAGAGCTTCAAAATACTGAATACTGTAAAAGAGATATGAAAGAGTGTAGTAGAGAGACAGCAAGAGGAATGCTAGAAATGGAAGGTAAGCATGTAACAGTTGCAGACCATGTAAGATAAGAGCGTCTGCTAAATGACTAAAATGTAAATGTAAAAAATGTAACATAGAATATCCATCGCAGCATTGAAACCTGATGTGGGCCCTTAGCAAGGATTGTCTATTCATATAGCTAATTGCACAACAATATACACTGTAACCAGTGCTACTCAATAAACATAGTCTAGCTCCTCTCAACCAGCCATAAGACCTCCTGAATGTTGATTGTCATAATTGACAATGGTGGACGGCATAGATGGGCCCAGGTAGAACCAAAATAGACCTTCAATAGAAAAATACAGAACTAAGACTGCTCCTTCCTAATAGCGTAGCCTAGACATCTCATCCAGACATCCTCTTTCTATGTGTGTGGGAGCGTTTCCGCAGGGTATTTGGGAAGAGTGCTAAAGTCTGGAGAAAAAATAGAGTTAACAGGTATTGCCCTCAGCCCCCACCCCTCCATACCTCTATCCCGTGGGCTAAACAAGAGAGAGAAGGGGGATAGAGCGAGCCTTGGGAGAGTCAGACAGGAAGTTGAGAAAAGGTCTGTGATATATGAACAGGGCCACTTCAAAAGAGGAAGAGGGAGGGGGATGCTCCGTCCTTACACCAATAAAACCAGGGGTGGTGGAACTAGGAGAGGAGGGGAGGGGAGGAAGGGAGGGCTTCCAGAAAATTGGAACGGAAATGGCGTTCCACCAAACTGGAAGTATTCCGACTAGCTTGGAAAGACCATACCGTGCAATATCGAAGAGCCCTCACTGCTGCTCGATCAGCCTACTTTTCCAACCTGATTGAGAAGAATAAAAACAATCCTGTCTCAAAGCTAACTAAAAAGCAGCATTCCCCAAGTGAGGATGGCCTTCACTTCAGCAGTGATGAATTCATGAACTTCTTCGATGAAAAGATCATGATCATTAGAAAGCAAATTATGGACTCCTCTTTTAGTCTGCATATTTCTCCAAAACTCAGTTGTCCTGAGTCTGCACAGGACCTAGGATCAATGGAGACACTCAAGTTTTTCAATCCTGCATCTCTCGACACATTCACGAAAATAGTAATGGCCTCTAAAACCTTCCAGCTGCCAACTGGACCCTATTCCAACTAAACTACTGAAAGAGTTACTTCCTGTGCTTGGCCCTCCTATGTTGAACATAATAAACGGCTCCCTATCCTCCGGATGTGTACCAAACTCACTAAAAGTGGCAGTATTAAACCCTCTCCTGAAAAAGCCTAACCTTGACCCGGAAAATGTAAAAAAATTAACATAAATAAATATATATAAATAAAATAAAAAAGTAATAAATACAACAACAAAAAATAAATAAGCCTATATCGAATCTCCCATTCCTCTCAAAATAAAAAAAGCTGTTGCGCAGCAACTCACTGCCTTCCTGAAGACAAATAATGTACTCGTGAATCACAGTACTGACACTGCACTCGTGAAGGTGGTAAATTACCTTTTAATGGCGTCAGACCAAGGCTTTGCATCTATTCTCGTGCTCCTAGACCTTAGTGCTGCTTTTGACACCATCGATCACCACATTATTTTGGCGAGTTTAGAAACCCTAATTGGTCAACAGGGACAAGTTCTTGCCTGGTTTAGATCTTATCTGTCAGAAATATATCTGTGGATGGTTTGTCCTTTGACAAATCAATGGTAAGTTTCGGTGTTCCTCAAGGTTCCGTTTTAGGGCCACTATTGTTTTCACTATATATTCTACCTCTTGCTGATATCATTTGGAAACACAATGTCAACTTTCACTGCTACGCAGACAACACACAGCTGTACATTTCGATGAAACATGGTGAAACCCCAAAAATTGGAGCCTGCATTTCAGACTTAAGAAAGTGGATGGCGACAAATGTTTTCCTTTCAAACTCGGACAAAACAGAGATGCTAGTTCTAGGTCCCAAGAACCAAAGAGATCTGAGGTTTGATCTGACAATTAATCTTGATGGTTGTACAGTCGTCTCAAATAAAACTGAAGGACCTCGGCGTTACTCTGGACCCTTATGTCTTTTGACGAACATATCAAGAACATTTCAAGGGCAGCTTTTTTCCATCTTCGTAACATTGCAAAAATCTGAAACCTTTTGCCCAAAAATGACGCAGAAAAGCTAATCCATGCTTTTGTCACTTCTAGATTAGACTACTGCAATGCTCTACTCTCCAACATCCCAGATAAAGCACTAAATAAACTTCAGTTAGTGCCAAATATACGGCGGCTAGAATCCAAAAACTTTATCATATTACTCCAGTGCTAGCCTCTGGCTTCCTGTTAAGGCTAGGGCTGATGTCAAAGTTTTACTGCTAACCTACAAAGCAAGACATGGACTTGCTCCTACACATCTCTCCGATTTGGTCTTGCCGTACATACCTACACGTACGCTACGGTCACAAGACGCAGGCCTCCTTATTGTCCCTAGAATTTTTAAGCACACAGCTGAAGGCAGGGCTTTCTCCTATAGAGCTAAATTTTTATGGAATGGTCTACCTATCCATGTGAGAGACGCAGACTCGGTCTCGACCTTTAAGTCTTTATTGAAGACTCATCTCTTCAGTAGGTCCTATGATTGAGTGTAGTCTGGCCCAGGGGTGCAAAGGTGAACAGCAAAGCACTGGAGGGACGAACCGCCCTTGCTGTCTCTTTCTGGCCGGCTCCCCTCTCTCCACTGGGATTCTCTGCCTCTGACCCGATTACGGGGGCTGAGTCACTGGTTTACTAGTGCTCTTCCATGCCGTCCCTAGGAGGGGTGCATCACGTCGTGCCAGGCTTTATTCGCTGTACTCGACTTGAGTGGGTTGAGTTACTGATGTGATCTTCCTGTCCGGTTTTGCGCCCCCTCGGGCTCGTGCAGTGGAGGAGATCTTTGTGGGTTATAGTTAGCCTTGTCTCAGGGTCATAAGTTGGTGGTCTGTTGATATCCCTCTAGTGGTGTGGGGTCTGTGCTTTGGCAAAGTGGGTGGGGTTATATCCTGCCTGGTTGGCCCTGTCCGGGGGTATCGTCAGACAGGGCCACAGTGTTCCCCGACCCCCCGTCTCAGCCTCCAGTATCCTTGCTGCAAGTCTGTGCCGAGGGGCTAGGGTCAGTCTGTCTTATCTGGGCTCTCCCTCTCTCTCTGGAGGAGGAGCCCTGGCCAGGGAAGCAGAGATGAACAAGAGTGAAACACCAGTGAAAATCCACTTTTTTCAGCTGGAAGACGATGCCCAGAGCCCATGATGTTGCACAATGATTAAAATCAATAAGTCATCATTTTAGTCAAAGTATGATACATTTGGGCTTGAAGTGGGAAATTGGAAGTGGGAACTTCGAAGTTATTTTTGAACCATCTACCTACAAACATGTTAGAGCTAACACGTGTGGGCTCCTTACTTCCTGTTTACAACCTGTTGCTACAATTTTTCTTAAAATTTGATTTTAAACCAAACCTTAACCCTAAACTTAACCACACTACTAACCATATTCCTAACCCAAACCTTAAATTAAGACCAAGAAGGAAATTTTAGTTTTCATGAATTTTTACGCAATTTTGACTTTGTGGCTGTTCTATCTAGTGGAAACCAGCTACTGTGGCATACAGCAGTCTGCAATGCACTTCGACTGTCGGGAGATGTTGGATGGGCTAATGCCGGTGAAATGGTAAGAAAATAGTTATATTATTCTGATGAGTGGATCAAGTGGATAGGTGACGTGTCAACACAGCTGGGACTCAGCGTCATTTCTGGAGACATGTTATAGCAAGTAGCACTTGCTTGCTAACTATACAAGTTTGTCTGGCTAGCTTGTTTGGTATTTTATTGGTCCAGGGAGTAGGTTAGTTAGCTTCTAGCTTCACCAGTAAAACTCCAGCATTACCGCTAAACTTTGTATTCATCCCTGATCATTCAATTCCATTGCAGAAGAGGGAGGAGAGTGAATGGGGAGAGTGAATGGTCCTTCGCCTTGTCATAGCTACCGTTAGCTGTGCTGTGCTCCGTAGCAATTAGCGAAGCTACCCTGACCCTGGCTTGTTTACAGATCACAGAGTGAACATATGGGCTGTGCACATGGTGGAAAGGTGGAGACGTGCCAATATTTATAAAGGAGCCCTACGTCGGTGTTCGGAGGGTGGAACTAAACAAGCATTTCCACACTAGGACAGGAATTAGGTTAAAATAGTGGCGGCAACTTCCTCTGGAGTGGTCCTTTAATTTCCTAGGGAGGAAGGGATGGTCCCCTATAGCATGCTATAAAAATGCCACTCTGGAAAAGCCACTCAAAGTAAAGCTGTGTGTGAGCATAGTAGGGGGCACCTATAGACCGACACCAACGGGTGCCTTTTATGTTGAAATTAGGCACGTCAGGTGACCCCGACAACAGTTTTCTGAACGTCAATTTCAAATCGGAGTGCTGGAAACACACCACAGTACATGCAGATGTGCAGGGCTGCTTGTCATGTGGAGTGGAAAAGGGCTGGTGAGTTAGGGGTTCTCGCCCCCCTGCTAGGCTGAAGACACACACACACACACACACACACACACACACACCGAGCGGTCAGGGATTGATGGGTTCAGGAAAGGGCTCTTCAGCTCAGGAAGTCCATTCTGGGTCAGTCACAGTCCACAGAGCCCGGCCTCAGCACCATCTGCACGTGCTCAGAGGGCCTCCACCTCATCCCCACACTCATACTCTCCACACAACGCCTCACAGCAGTCAAGACACACACACCGCTTTTTTCATTTTTCATATTCTAGATATTTCTACCAGAAAGCATATCAATCAAACCATTCCACGATTGAACATACTCAAAACAAACACACAGGCTGACACAAACACACACAACGACACAGGTCAGTAAAGCAGTGACAGGCAGGCGTTATTGGTCATTACAGGGCAGAGTAGAAACCTCTAGGCAGAGGGATACGGAGGGGGTGAGGGGGGATACGGAGGGGGTGAGGAGGGATAAGGAGGGGTGAGGGGTGAGGAAGGATATGGAGGGGGTGAGGGGTGAGGAGGGGTGCATACAGCACACACATTCCAGTTTGGAGAGGGAGTGTGTGTCTGCGTCAGGGCTGCATGAGGCAGTTTCTGACGGAAGCCATTACAACAAATAATTGAATGCCAAATGAAGACAAATGGTATGATTGCACAGCGAGCACAGCAGTCAATCCCCTATCTTGGCGGTTCCCATTCAAACGCATTGATCAGCTTTAGAGCCTAAGTAGCTGGCCAGGAAACTAAATGGTGGTGATCAATGCATTTTTAACAGATTATTAACTGTTGACTGGTTCTTCCAGGGTTTTAAATAAAAAGGAATGGAGAGAAATAAGCTAATAAAAGAATGGAATGAAAACAAATGAAATTGGAATCTGTTCCTGTGGATCACTGATGATGAATGGGATAGGAAAACACACTGAGGCAGGACAGAGTGTGTGTGCGCTCCTGTGGTTCCCTCTGTGCCCGTTTTCCCCAAATTCTGCAGGTTTACAAATACAAAATTGGATTAGAAGTAAGGCTCTGTCCTTGTTTCAGCATCTACACACTATACTGCATGTGGAGCGAGAGAACAAGTATGCCGGTTCGATACTGTTTAAAGACTCTTACTAAACCACAGTTTAGATGATGTAGATAGGAGTCCAATAAAAATAATGAAGTTCACTTTGCCAACACAGCTTTCTACCCCCTGGGATCTCATACCAACATATACTGTACTAACATATAGCCTCAGTGGCTGTGGATCATATCAACTCCTTATCATGGGAGCGTTGCTTAGAAAGGTTGTAGCACAAAGAACAGAGAGAAGGGGGAGAAGATAGACTGCTGAGGAATGAGGGGGGTGGAAGTGTGTGTGTGTGCGTGCGTGTACAGAAGGGGGGTTAACACCCTCCACCGATCCCAAAGCACTGTAGTGTTTCACATACACAGCACAGTGTTACCATAGTGACTAGGCCCAGTTCTGGGGCCTAACCCATGAGGCTGTGCCTGCCTGTGTACATGTACTGTATGTTATTGTGATCAGAGCCTGTATACTAGTCAGTATACTTGGAGACTCGCAAATGTATAAAAACACCAATAGGCAATGTAAGGGTTCTATGTGAACGCATGAACGTCTTCAGATTCAGTTGAGAGATTTGGTGCAAACAGGTTTACTACGAGTCAACTACAACGCATATATAAACATGTGTTGTTGATTTTTCCCCCAATTATGCATGCAATGTGTACATTTACTAACACCAATGTGTACATTTACTAATGCCAACTTTTTAGGAGAAATAATAATATATGTGAATATAAATTGTATTGAGCATTCAAGCGTCAGTAAGAGTCTGTTTGCATGTGCATATGGGAATGTGGATTTGGATGTGTAGGAGATTGCATATAAAAGTGTGCACGTACTGGTCTTTAAAAGCTGTGTGTGTTGCTTGCCGTTTCTCAGTTCAGCAGAACCTCATTAATTCTGAAATGGAAATCATTTCTGCATGGAGTGCACAGGAGATGAGAGCGACGGAGAGGAAGAGTGCACGAGAGAGAGAGAGGCATGAGGAATACCAAAATGTCTTTATTTTTGCTTATTGAAAAAAAGTCAACACATTCATGGCATTGAGATTGTCAGTATATTATCATAAGGAGTGGAAAGGTGGTTATTCGGGTAGCAGTCTACGCTCTAGATCTACGTACAATTAGTTTACAGTTGTCAGTGTTAATTGGTTGATAGAAGGTGGTGTAATCAATCTAGATTTTGCTATAATACTTTGGTATAATATAAACGTACTGAAAAAGAAAAATATAGATTTAGTGAAGTGCAGAGTATATGACGTATTACAAATTCATATGGCAATTTCTGGAAGGACTTTAGATTGCATTATGATTACCATGATAATTTAAATGATACATTGTAAAACATAACACTGAATTATTCCTGGATTGAGGTCAGAAATATGAACACCCAACCTCAGTTTGAGGTTTGAAAGATTTTCACATCTAGTGTCACATGTAGTACATCATCATCGGTATAACTTTGGCCATGAAAACACATTATCACCTTTGTCATGGAAATGTACATGTGAATATTCTATTGTTACTTCATTAGTGTAGCAGTCACAGCTACACGTTAACACTGTTCATACACTTACTGTACATCCACTACTATTGATTAGACTAAACGAGGGAGAAAGTCAAGGCAATATTTAATATCACGGAAACACTGAATATGGGACCAGGGGGTGACCTATATTCTCCTACTATACATTTACATTTTAGTCATTTAGCAGACGCTCTTATCCAGAGCGACTTACAGTTAGTGAGTGCATACATTTTCATACTGACCCCCTGTGGGAATCGAACCCACAACCCTGCTCGACCAACTGAGCTACACGGGACCTATAGACCATATACTCTATATTATTTTTGAATATGTGATGTTGTGAAGTCAACATGTGCATAAATAAACAAATAATACAATAACTGGCAGGCAGGATAAATAAATAAAGAGCCATCTTCCCTGGCGGAGGGCAGATCTGTGCTGAGCCTTTTAGCGCAGCCTCCTCCCGCCCCCAGACAATATGGAGCAGACAGTAATCTGGCCATGCACTGAGGGGATTAGAGCCTCCACAGCACAGCACAGCATAGCAGCCCCCAAACCAGGTCAGGCTAGTCCCAGCGTAGCACAGAGCCTCCACAGCAAAGCAAACCCCTGTACAGCACAGCACAGCACAGCATAGCCCCATACAGTACATCAGCCCCTAAACCAGGTCAGACCAGCTAGTCTCGGTCCAGACTAACCCAGTCCAGTAAGTACAGTATAGCACAGCACAACAGCCCCCAAACCAGGTCAGACTAGTCCCAGCCTGGCACAGAGTAAAGACTAACCCAGCCTTGATCAGCCCCCAAACCAGGTCAGACTAGTCCCAGCCTAGCACAGAGTAAAGACTAACCCAGCCTTGATCAGCACAGCAGCCCCCAAACCAGGTCAGACTAGTCCCAGCCTGGCACAGAGTAAAGACTAACCCAGCCTAGATCAGCACAGCAGCCCCCATACCAGGTCAGACTAGTCCCAGCCTAGCACAGAGTAAAGACTAACCCAGCCTTGATCAGCACAGCAGCCCCCATACCAGGTCAGACTAGTCCCAGCCTAGCACAGAGTAAAGACTAACCCAGCCTTGATCAGCACAGCAGCCCCCAAACCAGGTCAGACTAGTCCCAGCCTGGCACAGAGTAAAGACTAACCCAGCCTAGATCAGCACAGCAGCCCCCATACCAGGTCAGACTAGTCCCAGCCTAGCACAGAGTAAAGACTAACCCAGCCTTGATCAGCACAGCAGCCCCCAAACCAGGTCAGACTAGTCCCAGCCTGGCACAGAGTAAAGACTAACCCAGCCTAGATCAGCACAGCAGCCCCCATACCAGGTCAGACTAGTCCCAGCCTAGCACAGAGTAAAGACTAACCCAGCCTTGATCAGCACAGCAGCCCCCAAACCAGGTCAGCCCAGTGTGGGGCAAAGGCCAGCATAGACGAGCCCAGATGGAGATCGGTTAAAACCAGCTTAGTCAATAGCATGCAAGAATGCCATGTCCTTCTGTATAACGGCAGCATCCTATATATAACCTCCAGAGTGGCGCAGTGGTCTAAGGCACTGCATCGCAGTGCTAGCTGTGCCACTAGAGATCCTGGTTCGAATCCAGGCTCTGTCGTAGCCGGCCGCGACCGGGAGACCCATGGGGCGGCGCACAATTGGCCCAGCGTCGTCCAGGGTAGGGGAGGGAATGGCCGGCAGGGATGTAGCTCAGTTGGTAGAGCATGGCGTTTGCAACGCCAGGGTTGTGGGTTCGATTCCCATGGGGGACCAGATGAAAAATAAAAAAGAATGTATGCACTAACTAAGTCGCTCTGGATAAGAGTGTCTGCTAAATGACCAAAATGTAAAGAACATTATCTGATCTAAAGCTTTCACTCAGCAACTTAACTACAAAGGTTGGAAGCTCAGGCAATGTACCAGAGGACATGGCAGAGTTAAAGCAATGTGTGATTTTAATTTTGGATTCCGGTCCTCTCACAATTAGAAGAACTAAGATTAACAACGGGACAGCTCTGCTCTGACCCCTGGATAACCCCTGGCCTGCCTGACCAACACAACACAACAGCAGCAAAAGCCACATGAAAACACACAAACCGGGACTGACTGCACAGATTGACAGATGACTCTTTACACAGTGCTATGTAAACACATCTAGAACAGCTGTGAGAAAACCAGCAATGATAGTGTTGTATTGATAATACTACAATATATGCAGAGTATATGACTGGTACATTGCTGTTTGTTTGAGATCTAAGCAGCCTTCCATCAGAGATTCTAATTGAAGAAAGATATATGACTGTGCTGTATTGTGCGGTGCTGTGCCACTAGGCCTGTAGACAACAGTACCATGCTGGGGCAGTGCTCTCACTCTGTGTGTGTGTGTCCTGCTAGTCTTACATGAGCCCAGCCTGATTCTATGTGATCTGCTGTCTAGGGGGAGAGGAGTGCTGGGCGGCCATGGCAGAGACCCAGAGAAAGACCCTCCATACTGTGTCAGATGTGTCGCCCCCTCATCTCCTACACCTCTGTCCGAGGTCCAGGTTAACGACACGTTAACTACATAGGAAGGGATTTCACTTGCCCCCCATTCCTCCCTTCCCCAAAACATGTGTAAATATTGCACTATAAATTGTTCCTTCCTGTATTATACTTAAGCTAAAATGTTTATTCTATTCTACTGAGACATTTACTTTCTGTTCGTATTCTTATCTTTTATTATTTCTTATTGTTGTTGCATTGTCGAGAAGGAATCTGCAAGTAAGCATTTCGTTGGACGATGTATATCACGTGTATCCTGTACATACGACTAATAAAACTTGAAACACACGGCTTTGTCACACCACATAGATGAAGACACACTTATGTTGATATGGAGTACTGGTTCTTACTGAACAAGGAGAGAGCTGGATTAAAATAAAATAAAAAAATATGTTTTTGCTGTATTTTGGCTGAGTCGGCATGAATTGGAGCCAAAGCTCCTCAAAAGGTGCTTGCTTGCTCACACACCCACTCTCGAGAGTACACAAACACACCGGGCCCAGTGGCTCCCACATGGTATGTGTCTGCGTGGGGATGAGGTGCTGATAGAAGCTCTGCCCCGGCGCACATGCATCCTTTTACTGCCATCCTGGGAATATTTACGGACAGTGACTTTAATGCAAAGTAATGATTATTGTTATACCATGTACTTCCCCAGCCTTTCACTGAGAGCGTAACGGCTCCCCACTGACCTGGTGATTACCTCTGTGGCTGCCAAAGCACCTGGCTCCCCCCGCCGGCCTCCTCCTGGCTCCCCCCTTTACCTACTGGAGAGACGCCTCGCCAACACCCCCAGGTTCTCCTCAAGGCTCTGTGTGTGTGTGTGTGTGTGTGTGTGCACACTAGCATTTTTTGTGAATGGAGTGCGAAGCCGTGAGGGATGAGGTACTCACTTTTCATTCTGATTCTTTGCATTCTTTCCATCATTTTGACAAAACGCTTTAAAAAAAAACATTTAGTTTTACAAATATAGCCAAACCTAACCAAAAGCACCTTCATTACCCACTATAACTTCTAAATGGTATTATAGCAACAAAATAAAATCCAGACAGAGGCTTGAATTGGATCTCGGTGTTTACTCTGCCTGTTCAAAATATGGGGATTAAGTCTGCATTTATGAGAATTTAAATTGCAAAGACTGTGTAATTGTTTTTGTCTTTAATCCTAGCAGGGAGGGCGTCAGTGTAATGTAAAGTTGAGTCAGTTGCACGTCTCAGCCATTCATTCTCAGGAGTAGGTTTGTCTCGCTACTTGACTCAATGAGACTTAATAACCATGGTGTACAACTGACACACACATAGATATTAAAAGAGGCAGGTTTATTTTTATTACGAGTTGGGGTGCCCAGCTGTTATTTGAGACTGGTACATTGGTAGGCCTTGGGTGGCACAGCTAGGCAGCACTACAGCAACAGAACAGACCCACAGAGTGGCAGCAGCACTGCCAGCCCTGCCAACTACACGGCTGCCCACTGACTCCTCTCTCTCTGTGTGAGTGAGTGAGTGAGAGCGAGAGAGCGAGAGAAGGAGATTGTACAAGAACGATGAGCAGAGAACCATGAACAGAGTGCAGTTGAAAAAGAAAAAAACATATGATGACAGTGAAGGAGAGGAAGTGTATAAGGGGTCAGTGGGAAAATGAGGTGAGTGAAAAAGCAAAGATAATATCAAAGACGCTTGTTAGCTCGTTCACTAAATCAGCAGCTACTCTGCATACACTTCATACACCTAGATACTCCCCCGCTCATCATTTTAAAGTTATCAAACACCTAGCTGGATTGTGATGTGTACTCTTGGACCATAAAACGCAATCAAACTTGTGTTATATTAACCGAGGCAGTAGCTCAAACATGAGTAGATTCGATTGGGGATTTGTGTGGGAGAAAAAAAAAAGCTTTCCCTCTACAACAACAATAACAAACATGTATGTTTGAAGATCCATATCACCATCAGTGTTAGCTCTCTAATGAGGGATGGCATCGCCACTGTGTTTCTTCCCAGACTCGCTTTGAGATGAGACACAAGAGCTCTACAGGTGTTGGAGTGACTATATGGCATTACCAGGTTGACCATGGGTCTTCTACATAAGAGCTGGAGTGGGCACTCATTACCATCTAAAAGAGGTTGCCCTCTCTTCTCATCTCCCCTGTCAGTGAGAGGGGAAAGTGCACCGTGATAACAGGAGGCCTGTGGCGGAACGTTGCCTACGGAAATGTTAGGCTTCCCAAAAGCAGACGCAGCAGCATTATTTGTGTAATGGCAGGAATTAATGCCAATTTCTGCAGGCAGGGTATTTTTTCACAATGGTGTGTGTGGACGTGGTTGGAGTGTGGCCAGCCCCTGGACTTCAAAGCATTGTGTAACTGTAGATCAAACAGTGCCAGGAGGAGAGGAGTGGAGCTGTGACTGGGATGCTCCAGACAGGATGGCACGGCTACACACACACGTCTCTGACTCAGGGGCAACCCTGTCCCTCGCCAATCTGTGCCCTCCACTCCCCTTCCTCCTCACAGGGCACTGATGGAGCTTCCTGCTATAGAATCAACACCACACCAGAAACTCAACACAATTTCTCTACTAGACAATTTCTCAACAGCATGCCCATAGACAGTTTGAGTAACACTACTAAACTCCTCCAAAATGGGACACCAATCATTTAGGAATGAATCTGTGCAGCTTCTTAGAGGACTATTGAGACCCAGCTGACAATGACCCAAATAAGTAATTGTGTGGTATGCATTCAAATATGTTATCTGCAGAGTGAAAACCTCCTTTAGCACCTCTCATTCCTAGAACTATTGAGATGAAATACCACCAACCAACCGCATGGTTAAGTGTTGCCCAGAAATTATCCTGCAAATGATAGAAACAAAAGCAATCCAGAATTCTGTCACTCCCAGACCTACAGTCGACCACACAGCTCGGGGGCACAACCGTTAATTCTGAGGTTCAGCTAGGAAACGTCTACACAGAGATGCATACAGAGACATGAGAAGTGGACTGGCCCTTTCATTCCAGGCAGAGAGAAGAGAGGATGGGAGACAACAGTAAACACAGAGTAGAAAGACAACCCTGCACATTCACGGGTGTCAGCCCACAGCCAAGAGACAAACTGTTTGATAGCTAGGGAAAACAGAGGACAGAAAGAGATGAGGAGAAGGAACCTGCCAGAGAGATGACGAGAGAGAGAGAGAGAGAGAGAGAAGAGAAGAGAAGAGAGAGAGAGAGAGAGAGAGAGAGAGAGAGAGAGAGAGAGAGAGAGAGAGAGATGACGAGAGAGAGACGGCATGCTGTTACAGTGTGTACATACCACCATAATGCAGGGGAATATGTATGAATAAGATATGTCTCTCTCACTCCCCCCCATGTCGTCATTCTGCTTCTCTCCTCCCCCCGAGCGAGCCAGATTACCCAATCAATCTCCACAGAGAGAGGGAGGGAGACGAGAGGGGGAGGAATAAGGAGGGGGCAGAGACGAGGAGTGGAGGGGTGGGTTAGCAGAGTGAAAAGGGGACCGTGCACCACACCTAAGAGAAATCGAGGCAAGAGAAAGGCGTAGGATGAGAGAGAAATTTTGTTTTAAGGACAGAAGGTGAGACGGAGGGAATACAGAGGCAAAAAGAATGGTTTATTGAACTGACTCATTGAAAAAAATGGGAAAGTGAGCACCTGTTGTAGATGAGAGAAAAGGGTGGCCTCTCAATGGTTGTTGTTTACAGAGAAGCGATCCCCCCCCCCCCCGGCCACCTGTTTCAGTCCTGCTGGAGACTCCAGTCTGCCACAGCTTGGCTACATCTCAAATGACACCCTATTCCCTATCAAGTGCACTTCTGACCGAACCATAAAAGGGAATAGACGAGTGTCATTCGAGACACATCCCACGCCATTTGCCTGCCCTGGCACCCAGGCAAATCCCTACATTATACCATCCTCTACTGTATATTCCTTGCCTCTATTCCTCTGACAAGAGGTTATCACACTTAGGTATTCAAGTCAGCGCAGCTGTCAAAGTGACATCTTACAATAGAAAATCCTGTCACACAGACCAATATCATGAATGTCATTACTACCTGATGCAAGAGGCTCACTGCAGACAGAGGAGAGGTCTGGAGTTCTTTGTGTGGCTGAGGAGTTCTGGTCACAACTCAACAGCCCAGGGAGAGGCCAAATCTATGCTTAAAATGAAAACTTGGAGAGTTCAGGTCCCAATGATAAGCAGTTGCTACTTTCTCATAATATATTGATAATTATCAGAAACAAAACAAGAAATTGACTTGATCATCTGCCTTTACTTCCATTGAAAGGTTCCCCACCTCCATTGACAGGAGTCTCCATCATAGCGGTCTGAATGATCAGTCAATCCACAAATCATATAGACAAGCATGGAGCTTTATCCAGAGAGGAGCACTAAGTCATTGCTTTTTGAATGACGCACTACTGTCACTAAATCAGTGACACTCCGAAGGCGCTGATGTCACAGTAGCAAGAACCACAGATGTGTGGGGTCATGACCTCTAGCTTGTGCAAAGAACAAAGTCTGTAACGACGGGGGCTGCCAGCATTTTAATTTCCTGCTAGCGTGTTGGTTTGTTTGTGTGTCGTGTGTTTCTGACTTTCTTCATCATTTATGCCTCTATTACTTTCATCTTTCAGTCTGAATTACCAAAAGATGTCTCATTATCTTAATAAAAAAACATTTCCTCCACAAACCACTCCTCTTTTGAGGAACATCCAAATTCAAGTAGGAACGACTTATGAGTGTGGATTTTCTCTCAGTAAGTAAACATGAGTGAACCACTTAAACAAACCTACTAAGGCTGTGTTTCACTTCCATGTTCAGTATAACAGTGTGGTGTGTGTGTGTGCAGGTTTGTACCACGTTGGTTCTCCCATCCAGAGGTGCAGAGTCCTCCAGTTCCGGGAGCCCAGCCAGAGTCACAATCCCACCAAAATCCAGGGATTAGCCATGAACCATCCCTCAAATTTCAGGATTAGCACATTATATTCCATTATCTTCTCCAAACTGGAGGGCCTACAAAGTCTTCCTCCCTGGCCCCTGGCGACCGAACCAGGAGATAATTTGGGTCATGGTGGATTCCTTCTAACCCAGCCAGGGCCACCATCATGTCTTTGGACAACATCCCCACTCCTCAACAATACCCTGACACTGAACCAGTCAGTCAGAGATGGCATCTAAACGTGTGGACCCATACATATCCAGTCTAACACAAGAGAGAAGGTCTTCTGTTTTTCCTGTAAAAGTGACTTACTGGAGTCGTGTTGTTTTTGTCCTGGGAGACACGGCGGGGGAATAGGGCTGTTATCAGCCGGGCCACGATAGCGACTTGATCAGGTTGCTGGTCCAGAGGGATCGGAGGGGCTGGAGTTAATCAGACAGAGACAGGCCGCAGCGCAGCGACCCAGGGGATTCACGCCTCCACCCCACACCCCGGTCCCCACGCCACAGCCGCATCACTGCCCCAGATAAGGTTCTTCACACAACATTAGCCCTGTGTCTGTCTGTCCATAACCCCAATACACACAGACACACCAGGTTCACCAGCAACACAGACAGAGTTATGGAAATGAACATGACTGAGGGATGGGGAAGATTTGACTATAGAGAAACTTATTGAAACGTTTCAGGGTTATGCATTTTCATACAGTCCAACCTTCTCAATAACCTGCTCAATCTATCCAATAGAAATATACATCTTGGGGCCCCCCCGAGTGGTGCAGCGGTCTAAGGCACTGCATTGCAGAGCCTTAGGTGTCACTACAGACCGAGTTCAATCCCAGGCTGTGTCATAACCGGCTATGACCGAGAGTCCCAAAGGGTGGCGCACAATTGGCCCAGCGTCGTCCGGGTTAGGGGAGGGTTTGGCTGGGGGCGCTTTATTTGGCTCATCACGCGCTAGCGACTCCTTGTGGCGGGCTGGGCCCCTGCAGGCTGACTTCGGTCATCAGTTGAACAGTGTTTCCTCCGACACATTGGTGGGCTGGGTTCCTGGTTAAGCGGGCGGGTGTTAAGAAGTGCGGTTAGGCGGGTCATGTTTCGGAGGACCCATGACTCGACCGTCGCCTCTTATAAGCCAGGTGGAGAGTTGCAGCGATGAGACAAGATCGTAATTGGATTGCAATTGGATATCATGAAATTGTGGAGAAAAATGGGGGTAATATACAAAAAAAGAAATATACATCTTGAATTACAATCATTTCCAGTCAAATGATATTGATGACCAGTGATATTGATGTACTCCTTTCACACACACACAGAGCCCTCTCAGTCCATCAATCTGGAGGTCGCCGGACGGACGGATACACTCTGACCCTTTAAACTTCAGCCAGGTCAGAGGTCAAGGGAAACTGGACATTAATCCTTGAACAAAAGAGCAGGACATCTAAGCCCCAGTGGCATTCCCCAAAGCGTCCACACTGATTGACCACCCTGGGTTGACCACTGGGTAGGACAGACCCCCTCAGAGGACCTTGGACTGGAGCCCCACATCTGGACAATGGAGCGGAGGGAGTTAGTCTCAAGGACACGTGTGTCTTTAGGTGTGTGGATCGTGTGGGTTAGGTGCCGAATGAAGACCATGTCGGATGAGAAACGTTGTGTGTGCGCACATCACTAAAAGCTTGTGAGCTGACATTGCTTTATTTATTTGTTCAGTGCCTACGTCACATTTAGATGTGTGTAAGTACTCTTTTCTAAGGCATCCTAACCACCAGTCCTGCTACCAACCCAGTTAGTGGGTGGTCAGAGTTAGCATGCAGGGGAGCTGACGGTTGAGACACCCAGGTAGCTAGCTACCTCGGGAGATAGGCTAGGTGTTGGGAATGATTAGGCATATAGATTAATTGGGGACACTTGTCAGCTTTAATTAACCATGGGGTTTAATTAACCATGTAATTAATCTTATGCTGGTGTAATACACACTCACAACAAATGAGTCTGTTCTGACGAGGTCTGGTCTGTTCATACTTGTCAGACTACATGGGAGTGAGGAACTGCACAGAACTGAGAAACCGGCTAAATTAAATGTCCAGTGCAGGAATAGAACCATCATAATCCATTTCCAGTTTCAGAGCTCCTTCCCTAACTGCCCAGGTGAATGATAAGCTAGCAGTAATACAGTCTGACCAATATATCCTATTAGCTGCATAATCCTTACTTTAAATGTATTAAAGGGTATGTATGTAATACCACTATTTAGCATAGCCAAAACACCAGAAAATTATAATTACATGCTAAGGTATAGCGGTGATAACAAATAAAACTGATTTGCCTCGAGTGAGGCAGATGAAGTCTGAGAGGACTGCAGCTTAACCTTCAATCATTCAGGTCCTGCCAATGAGCTAGAGGTCACAATTAGTGGGCTCATTAACATGGTCATTTGCAGTCCAAGGGCTGTGTCAACAAAGAGCCTCCTTTTGTGAGCCGGCCACTCTGAGGCCCTCCACACATGTTCAGGCAGCACATCAATGCTAGCGGCAGTGGAAGCTCCAGCTCTTCTACAGATGAGAGGGTCAGGGAGGGCAAGCCCATGACCCCCAGGCCACCCCCAATCGGCCCCCATCCATCGGCCCCAGCATTACACTTAATCCAGGCCAACAACTCACCCAGCTGCTTTATTTGCTCCGACCTTTATTGAAAACATGAGAAGGCCAATAACAGCCTTGCAGCGACCTGACATTTCACCTTCAGCCGACAGTTTAGGTAAAGCTCTAAGGGGTCACAGGGAGGAAGTGAGGGAGGTAGCCAGGACACTGTTTCACTGAGCCTAGGAGGATAGAATCTATTGCAGTAAGAGACACTACAGAGACCAAATAAAAATACATTCAAATCGTGACCAAAACAATCATGTATGCAAACGTATTAATTCGATATTGAGAAATGAACGTAGATAGCAGATAGCACACACACACACACACACACACACACACACACACACACGTGACGACAGCCACCCGTGCCTCTGACAACACCAGTGACAGGTTGACTCACATAATCGTGGAAAGCCTTGGCCTCGCTGGAATGTTCGCATGTCTCCCTCCGGTCCGGAGCAGCGCAGTACAGATCCCAGAATACACTGTGGGGAGAGGAGGAGAGAGACAGAGAACATGGTTGGACATAGACGTCAGAGTACAGCAAACATGCAGATAGTTTCAGTTAATACTAACAACAGTCGGGGATGGTTCACATGACAGTTGGTTAGAGCATGGTGCTGGCAACATTTTGTGGTTGTGGGTTTGATTCCCTCATAGGACACATACTGAATGTATATGTGTATGTGTGAACCGTAACGCTAAAATACCATCTATCCATGGAGACCACATCTATGGTCCACACTTGGTCTCCCGAGTGGCGCAGTGGTCTAAGGCACTGTATTGCAGTGCTAGCTGTGCCACTAGAGATCCTGGTTCGAATCCAGGCTCTGTCGTAGCCGGCCGTGACTGGGAGACCCATGGGGCGGCGCACAATTGGCCCAGCGTCGTCCAGGATAGGGGAGGGATGTAGCTCAGTTGGTTGAGCATGGCGTTTGCAACGCCAGGGTTGTGGGTTCAATTCCCACGGGGGGCCAGTAAAAAATTAAAATTAAAATATTTAAAAAATATAAAAAAAGAATGATGTATGCACTCACTAACTGTAAGTCGCTCTGGATAAGAGCGTCTGCTAAATGACTAAAATGTAAATGTAATGATGAAGTGAAACTTGATCAAGCTGCAGTTATAAAGGGAATGAAAGAACTGAAGAACTTTCAAAATAACAATTCTAGTCCAGCACTTGCGTCAGAAAAGTGAGGTCATCTAATCGAACCATCTCACGTAGCTCTCGTTCTGCTTGGCCAGAGCTGCAGGCTAATGATCTATTAGGCATGATATTTGTTAATGAAGTCAAATCCAGCCCTTACGGGCTGCAGGGGGCACCAGGTTCCAATCCAAATGCACTCTTAATTACTTAATTAAGCACCTGTTTAACTGGTCCACATTAAATTGTTCTTTCACCTAAGATATTGATTTAATGGATAGCACATAAAAGCTACTGATCTGACTGGGGCTCAAGAGAAATGTTACGCTTTAACCTAACCATTCAAAGACTAATATTCCACGATATGCATGCTTTCTGCTGAGGCAGTCGAAACCATGCTTCTAACGTGTGAAACGCCGAGCACTTGATATGACTGCAAAATTGAGCAGAAAATATTAGCTGATCACCCATAACTGTGTGTAAGATATTTTGTTACAATTCATATGGAGTGATGCTAAACATATGAATTTACTGCACATGGAAGGTACATTTGCATGTACTGTCTTATTACTGTGTAAGCAAAGTAAAGTATAGTGAAGATACAACTACCCTGTTTTATATAATAACAAAGCACATCTGCTGAAGAAATGCTATTTTCTACAAGCCCCTGGCCTTTGCTCTTAGGTGTGCACTGTCTGGGTCAGCTGGACAGGCTGATGCACAGCACAGAGAAACAGAGAGGGAGAGAGAGAGAGAGAGAGAGAGAGAGAGAGAGAGAGAGAGAGAGAGAGAGAGAGAGAGAGAGAGAGATCGAGAACAGAGGCGTGTGTGTGTGTGTATTGAGGGGGTCATGAAGCCTGCCCCTCAGTCACTTGACAATAAAGCCAGGCTGCATCATCATATCTATCAGCTGCCGTTAAAGAGATTGCAGCTTTGTCAGAGCCGTGCCTGCCTGCCGGAGGGAGACAGCGGGACCATCTCAAATCCAATCAGCTCTCTGGGATATGAAATAAGACGCACGTTAGAGTTTGTTACTGAAAAGCCACAACTAGGTGCAAACAGGGAATGTGGACTGGGGAGCAGGGTAATCATAACCTGACACCCTCCAAAGTTTCAAATAGTAAATTATAAACTGGGTGGTTTGAGCCCTGAATGCTGATTGGCTGGCAGCCATGGTATATCAGATCGTATATGACAAAACATTTATTTGTACTGCTCTAATTACATTGGTAACCAGTTTATAATAGCAATAAGGCACCTTGTGGTATATGGCCAATATACCACGTTGCGTCGTACCTAAGAACAGCCCTTAGCTGTGGTATATTGGCCATATACCACACCCCCTCGGGCCTTATTGCTTAAGTAGATCATGTCTGGGTGGGACTGCTCATGCAACACTGGAGCATGGCTAAAAAGGTACACTACGACTAGTTAAGACTAGCTAGCTACAGGTTGAGAAGCCCAGCAGTTTATTTTTGTCAACGGAAGATTTTCATACTGTGGATGCACTCTCTCAGACTCCTTTAAATAAATTCACTTGGCTGTGTGGAATCCCTAAGATTAATCTGGGTGTGAGATTCAGAGTCCAGTTCAGAGGGCATGCAAATTCTGCCATTTCCAAATTAAATGCCAGTCGAAACAATGTGGGAATGTGGACTGGCAGCATAAACAGGACACACACACTTTCCACTTCTTTGTGTCCCGAACGACGGATTAGCATCCACAAGACAATTACAACAATTAAATGCCATCATGATAATTATTGCAATTAACTGTAGTCTGACAATACCTGGAGGTAACAATGTGCCTTCCGCCATAATGGGCAAAGTAAACAGAGACACGTGGTTGAAGGGGCCTGGGCATTAATCCACACACTCTAGGCTGGGGTGAGTTCCTGTCAGGCAACAGAAAAGCCATGCTAAGGAGAAGAGAGGAGGGGAAGCCAGGTTTACTATGGCTGCTACTACTCTTATCAGCCTGAGCTGCTCTTAATGGGACAAAACGCTGCAATCAAAGAAGAAAGGCAGAAGAAAACAAAACCTTTCAGAGTGTTTATTACCCCACTGAAGTTTGCTATTCTCCTGGTACCAATGCTTGCATTGTGAGGCAACAAGAGAAACAGGCACTCTGTAGCTCTTAAAACAGCACACCATGTAAATCAGCTGTTCTATAATTCAACGGGAACACTCCCCTCGGACTTTGCTAATAAATTCAACATCTGACAAGGGGTAAAGAAAGCGAGAAAAAAAAGGAACTTTATGTTGTGTGCATATTGTTAAAGATGAGATAAAATAGAATAACATATTCCTCCTTTATTTATCTAACATGGGGGAGGCTCAATGCTCAGGCCAGATGATCTAGTGCAGCGATGGGCAACTGGCGGACCCCGGATCAATCCCCCCCCTAACCCCCCACCCACCCCATAAAAGTATGTATTATTATTATTTTGGAACTCAGTCAGGGCTTCAACTTACTGTTGAGAGTTAGAATTTCTAGTTACAAGTTTTATTAGTCGTATGTACGGGACACACATGGTATACATCGTCCAATGAAACGCTTACTTGCAGGTTCCTTCACAACAATGTAACAACAAACAATACAAGTTTCAAAGTAAATGGCTGTAGAATTCCCTACTCTGCTTCCTGAAGTCAACAATCAACTCCTATGTTTTGCTGACGTTGAGGGAGAGGTTGTTGTCATGACACCTGCGCCTCTACCTGTTGTTTGGGCCTATTTTTTCCAAAGTTTTGTTTTGTTCATAAGTGTTAAAACCTGCTGCTTTGGACTGGATGTTTACCAACTAGCCAGCTAGCTAGCCAGCCAGCTAGGTTGCAATGGAGCCCACTTCGCCTGGAATAGTTAAACATTTCCAGCGATGTAGAAGCTGTCTTTATTACGCTCGTCTGGGACAATATTGACTATCCGGAGTTCCAATGCGGCAATTGTTTGCTTGCGGACGATTACAGGAATCAGGTGGCTATCCTTTGCAAGCAAATTTCAATTCTGCGCGAATTTATGGGGAAATTCATTCCTTGTCATCTGTCCCTATTCAAATGGTATATGCTACCTGGAACTTGCCTGCCAAGGAAGTCATCATCTGCTTCTCCTCCTCCTCCATCTTGTAGTGGAGTAGACGGAGAACAGCAAGAGGATTGTTCCAATCAGCGCTGGTCCCATGTCACAAGTTGTGTAAACCGAAGGCAGCGGTACGCTGCTAAACGTACTAGAGGGTCTGCGAGAGGTCCGGAGCAGATCGACATGAATAGCTTCGCCGCCCTGGTGCCTGATCTACCTGCGCCTTCATCGGTGGAACTGCCCGTGTCTGCGACAGCTGTGCGGACTCCAACAGCTGCTTCGTCATAGAGTTCGGCTCTTTTCCCTCTCTCTGGATCTGACGGGGCTTTGCCAGCTGGTGGAGGTCTGAACCTATCGCCGTGAGCTGCGGGCGTACGTTATCTAGCTCCTCGTGGGCCCGTGAAAGGTTCCACAAATTATGTGAGGGGTAGGAATGAGCGTATTTCTCCATCCCCTTCTCGGGCCGCTGTATTGGGCCGTTCAATGGTGATACATTTCTCAGTCCCTGGAGTAAAAATGTTGTGCTATCCAGGAGAACGAGTACAGGACACCAATAAGCTGCTCCCAAACATTTTAAACCTGCATCAGGAAATTGTGTCTATCATAGTTAATGTGGGATTCAATTACATTATGAAGGGCAGCTCAGAACAGCTGAAGATGGATTTTAAAGAACTGATTGAGTCTCTGCTTGACACCAATAAACACCCCATAATATCTGGCCCTGTTAATCCCTACCATTAAGTCGCTGAGTTGTCATTATGCTTCAGCAAATGTACATTATCTCATGGGCGTTGGTGGACACAATGTAAGTAACCTAATTTATGTCCCTCTAACTGCCCTGAATGCCTCTGCTGATCCTACAGCTATTGTATGCAGTAATCATGTGCCTATGAACAAGAGTTATACTGTTAGCACTGAGGCGGTATGCCCTAGTCGGAAGTCCACTGTGTGCAGCTCACCCTGCACTAACATAAATAACATGAGCATGTCTAATTCTAAGCTTCCCAGTAAAGCAATGAAAACAATCAAGCATCCCAGAAAAGTGCTAAAAACGGCCCACGTGAATTTATGTAGCTTAAGAAACAAGGTTCATGAAATCAATCATTTGCTAGTAACAGATGACATTCATATTCTGAATATCTCTGAAACTCACTTAGAAAAATACCTTTTATGATAGTGGTAGCAATACATGGTTATAACATCTACAGAAAATACAGAAATACCAATGGTGGAGGTGTTGCTATTTGTATTCAGAACAACATTCCTGTAAAGCTTTGAGAGGATCTCATGTTAAATACTGTTGAAGTAATATGGCTACAGGTTAATCTGCCTCACCTAAATATGCCATTTAGCAGACGCTTTTATCCAAAGCGACTTAGTCATGTGTGCATACATTTGTACGTATGGGTGGTCCCGGGGATCGAACCCACTACCCTGGCTTTACAAGCGCCATGCTCTACCAATTGAGCTACAGAGGACCACAAAGCCTAAAGCCCATTCTTGTGGGAAGCTGCTATAGACCACCAAGTGCTAACAGTCAGTATCTGGATAATGTGTGAAATGCTTGATAATGTATGTGATATCAACAGAGGTGTATATTTTCTGGGTGATTTAAATATCGATTGGCTTCATCAAGCTGCCCACTCAAGAAAAAGCTTCAAAACTGTAACCAGCGCCTGCAACCTGGTTCAGGTTATCAGTCAACCTACCAGGGTAGTTACAACCACCACAGGAATGAAATAATCAACATGTATTGATCACATCTCTACAAAATTTGCTTTAAAGCAGTATCTAAATCCATCAGATGTAGTGATCACAATATTGTAGCCATATCTAGGAAAATCACAGTTCCAAAGACTGGCTCTAATATAGTGTATAAGAGGTCATACAATAAGTTTTGTAGTGATTCCTATGTTGTTGATGTAAATAATATTTGTTGGTCTGTGGTGTGTAATGAGGAGCAACCAGACACTGCACTTGACACATTTATGAAATTGCTTATTCCAGTTACTAATAAGCATGCACTGCACCCATTAAGAAAATTACTGTAAAAACTGTTAAATCACTGTGGACTGATGAGGAATTGAAAAATGTTATGGGAGAGGGATGAGGCAAAAGGAATGGAGAATATATGACTGGCTGCACAACTGATTGGCAAACGTACAGCAAACTGAGAAATCATGTGACTAAACTGAATAAAAATAAGAAACTATACTATGAAACAAACATAAATAATAAAGAATGATAGTAAAAAGCACCTTAAATGAAATTTTGGCCAAAAAGGCAAACTCCGCTCCATCATTCATTGAATCAGATGGCTCATTCATCATAAAACCCACTGATATTGGCAATTATTTTAATGATTTTGTTCATTGGCAAGATTAGCAAACGCTGACATCCAAGTATAACTGATAAAATTATGAAAGACAAGCATTGTAATTTTGAATTCCGTAAAGTGAGTGTGGAAGAGGAAGAAATGGTTTTCTATCAACAATGACAAGTAACCGGGGTCTGACAACTTGGATGGAAAATGACTGAGGATAATAGCGGAAGATAATGCCACGCCTATTTGTCATATCTTCAATCTAAGCCTATTAGAAAGTTTGTGCCCTCAGGCCTGGAGGGAAGCAAAAGTAATTCCACAACCCAAGAACAGTAAAGCCCCCTTTACTGGCTCAAATAGCCGACCAATCAGCCTGTTACCAACCCTTAGTAAAGGTTTGGAAATAATTGTGTTTGCCCAGATACAATGCCATTTTACTTTACGCAAATTGACTTTCAGCACGCTTATAGGGAAGGCCATTCAACAAGCACGGCACTTACACAAATGACTGAAGAATGGCTGAGAGAAATTGATGATAACAATATTGGGGGAGCTGTTTTGTTAGACTAGTGCAGCTTTAGGCATTATCAATCATAGTCTGCTGATGGAAAAACATGTGTTATGGATTTACACTGCTACATTGTGGATAAAGAGTTACCTGTCTAACAGAACACAGAGGGTGTTCTTTAATGGAAGCCTCTCCAACATAATCCAGGTAGAATCAGGAATTCCCCAGGGCGGCTGTCTAGGCCCCTTACTTTTTAAAATATTTATTAATGACATGCCACTGGCTTTGAGTAAAGTCCATGTATGCGGATGACTCAACACTATACACGTCAGCTACTACAGCGAGTGAAATCACTGCAACACTTAAAGAGCTGCAGTTAGTTTCAGAATGGGTGGAAAGGAATAAGTTAGTCCTACATAAAAAAATATATATATACACATTATATTTGGTACAAATCATTCACTAAACCCTAAACCTCAACTAAATCTTGTAATAAATAATATGGAAATTGAGCAAGTTGAGGTGACTAAACTGCTTGGAGTACCCTGGATTGTAAACTGTCATGGTCACAATATGTTGATACAACAGTAGCTAAGATGGGGAGAAGTCTGTCCATAATAAAGCGCTGCTTTGCCTTTTTAACAACACTATCAACAAGGCAGGTCCTACAGGCCCTAGTTTTGTCGCACCTGGACCACTGTTCAGTAGTGTGGTCAGGTGCCACAAAGAGCACTTCATGACAAAAGTGAGAGCGACGGGGACGAGTCATTTTGGCATGTCACCTTGTTTTTTCGGGCACTGGGACAATGGCGGTCTCCTTACAGCAGGTGGGGACTACAGACTGGGACGGGGACAAGATGAAGATGTCTGAGAAGACACCCGCCATCTGGTTAGCACCCACTCAGAGGACGCGGCCAGGGATGCCATCTGGGCCGGCGGCTTTGTGAGTATTCCCGCTTTTGAGAGTTTTACTCATGTCACCCTCTGTGCGAAAGCACCTGGTGGTCCGGAGAAGCGAGAGTCTTCCTGGATGGCTTGGTATTGTCTGCCTTGAAGGAAGCATAGAATGTGTTAAGCACGTCTGGCAGGGAGGCGTCGGTGGGCAACGCACAGCTGGATTTGACTTTGTCTGTATTGTATTTTAGCATCCCTAATGGATTTGTGGAGCTCGTACCTGCTTGCCTTGAATGAGTCGCGCACCACCGTGTCATCTAGGTTTGTTCTGCTGACATTGAATGCTGCAGTACGGGCTTTCAGCATTGTACGGATATCTACGTTCATCCAGGGTTTTTGGTTGGGGTATGTCCGGATTGTTATTGTGGGTACAACATCAACACTTTTCCTAATGAGGCCTGTGACTGACGATGTATATTCCCCAATGTTGATGGATGAGTCCTGGGTGAATCTTTGAACATGTTCCAATCAGTATTCTCAAAACAATCCTGCAGCATCGAGTCTGCCTCCTCTGTCCAGCACCTCAATATTCTCTGTGTTGGTGGCTCTCTTGAGTTGCTGCTTGTAGGCGGGGAGTAGGAAGAGAGAGACGCAATCTGATCGGCTTTGTACACGTCACTGAAACCCTTTACTCAGTACTTTGTTGAAGCACCTTTGGCAGCAATTACAGCCAAGTCTTCTTGGGTATGACGCTACAAGCTTGGCACACCTGTATTTGGGGAGTTTCTCCCATTCTTCTCTCTGTCAGGTTCGATGGGGAGCGACGCTGCACAGCGATTTTCAGGTCTCTCCAGAGATGTTCGATCAGGTTCAAGTCCGGGCTCTGGCTGGGCCACTCAAGGACATTCAGAAACTTGTCCTGAAGCCACTCCTGCGTTGTCTTGGCTGTGTGCTTTGGGTGTTTGTCCTATTGGAAGGTGAACCTTCACCCCAGTCTGACGTCCTGAATGCTCTGGAGCAGCTTTTCATCAAGGATCTCTCTGTACTTTGCTCCGTTCATCTTTGCCTCGATCCTGACTAGTCTCCGAGTCCCTGCCGCTGAAAAACATCCCCACAGCATGATGCTGCCACCACCATGCTTCACCGTAGGGATGGTGCCAGGTTTCCTCCAGAAGTTACGCTTGGCATTCAGGCCAAAGAGTTCAATCTTGGTTTCATCAGACCAGAGAATCTTGTTTCTCATGGTCTGAGAGTCCTTTAGGTGCCTTTTGGCAAACTCCAAGCGGGCTGTCATGTGCCTTTTACTGAGGAGTCGCTTCTGTCTGGCCACTCTACCATAAAGGCCTGATTGGTGGAGTGCTGCAGAGATGGTTGTCTTTCTGGAAGGTTCTCCCATCTCCACAGAGGAACTCTGGAGCTCTGTCAGAGTGACCATCGGGTTCTTGGTCACCTCCCTGACCAAGGCCCTTCTCCCCCGATTTATCAGTTTGGCTGGGCGGCCAGCTCTAGGAAGAGTCTTGGGGGTCCCAAACTTCTTCCATTTAAAAGTGATGGAGGCCACTGTGTTCTTGGGGACCGTCAATACTGCAGAAATGTTTTGGTACCCTTCCCCAGATCTGTTCCTCGACACAATCCTGTCTCGGAGCTCTAGGACAATTCCTTCGACCTCATTGCTTGGTTTTTGCTCTGACATGCACTGTCAACTGTGGGACCTCACACACACAACACACACACAGGTGTGTGCCTTTCCAAATCATGTCCAATCAATTGAATTTACCACAGGTGGACTCCAATCAAGTTGTAGAAACATCAAGGGTGATCAATGGAAACAGGATGCACCTGAGCTCAATTTCGAGTCTCATAGCAATGGGTCTGAATACTTACATAAGTAAGGTATTTCAGTTTATTTTTTAACCATTAGCAAAGATTTATAAAAATCTGTTTTTGCTTTGTTATTATGGGGTATTGTGTGTAGATTGATGAGGGGAACATTTATTTAATCAATTTTAAAATAAGGCTGTAACGTAACAATGTTGAAAAAGTCAAGGGGTCTGAATACTTTCTGAATGTGTGGTTATGGATGTGGGTATGCAGACCCGCAAGTCACTGCAGCCCCTCATGAGTTTAGATTTTTTTGTGGCCCCAACCCCCATCGAAGTTGCCCATACCTGATCTGGAAGCAATTTGAGGGATGATCCGTGTACATAGTATTGTGGTGAGGTTCTGAGTGGGTAACAGCGTGGATGTCCAGTGAAAACGGGTTAAAACAATCGATTTGGTCGACAAATGAAGAGGGCAAATGAAACGATCAACACCTGCACCCCTCTCGGAGCCCTGGCTTTATCCCTGCGTCCATAACAACAGATGTGGATGACTGACCCCCACCTCCAACCCACCGCAACCTGTAGCCCCCCCCCCCACAGCCCATTCAGGCCCGCACGGCCCAACAGGAAACTGCTTGAGACAGAATCAGGGAAGAAAACCCAGGGTGGGGGATTTGGCTATTTAACACAAAGGAGACTGGAATGCAAGGAGTTAATCCGTTAGGGGTCTCTTCTGCAAACAAAGGACAGGCCTCCAGACAAAGGTTGAGGGAGGGGGAGCAGAGGGGGAGGGGTTGGCTTTCCTTTACCATCTGGACCCTTTGTTTGGGGGAGGTGGTTGGTGAAAGGGGAGGGGTCCTGGTGAAGGGGGAGGGGTCCAGTGAGCCTCCCCATCCAGTGCTGCAGCCCCAGACAGACAACCCAGCTAGCACATAATGTTCTGAGAACCATATGTTTCTTAGAGCGTGGTTGTCCTATGGTTATTTTGCATACAACCTTCCCACAACTTTCTGGGAATGGTGCAGGATAATTGCTTGCCTTTGGAACATTCTCAGCACATTTAAGGCACTTGACAAAAATACATGATTTTCTTGGTATTTCATTACTTTTACAGAACGTTTCCTAAAAGTTAAAACAAGGTTACATTTAATTTAAATGTTGGTAATGTTCTAGGAACGTTCTACAACTCATTTGACATTGGTAATGTTCTCAAATAGTTCAGAGAACGTTAAGAAACAATGTGGCCCCCCGTGGGAATCGAACCCACAACCCTGGCGTTGCAAACGCCATTCTCTACCAACTGAGCTACATCCCTGCCGGCCATTCCCTCCCCTATCCTGGATGACGCTGGGCCAATTGTGCACCGCCCCATGGGTCTCCCGGTCGCGGCCGGCTACGACCGAGCCTGGAAATCGAACCAGGATCTCTAGTGGCTTAGACCACTGCGCCACTCACTTCTGTGGGAATTTCAGTACTTCAGCATAACATTTCCTACAGGTTTCCTCGTGGTTCTATTTAAAGTCATGGTCAAATTGTTCAGAGGATGTTATGAAAACGTTCCATAAAAATCACAATGAAACTTTTGTAATGTATAAATATACACTGAACAAAAAAAATGTATGCAACATAAAACAATTTCAAAGATTTTACTGAGTTCAAGTTCCTATAAGGAAATCAGTCAATTGAAATAAATAAATTAGGCCCTAATCTATAAATTTCACATTACTGAGAATACAGATATGAATCTGTTGGTCATAGATACCTTAAAAAAAAGGTAGGGGCGTGGATCAGAAAACCAGTCAGTATCTGGTGTGACCACAATTTTCCTCATGCAGCGCAACACATCTCCTTCATATAGAGTTGATCAGGCTGTTGATTGTGGCCTGTGGAATGTTGTCCCACTCCTCTTCAATGGCTGTGCGAAGTTGCTGGATATTGGCGGGAACTGGAACACGCTGTCGTACACATCCATCCAGAGCATCCCAAACATGCTCAATGGGTGACATGTCTGGTGAGTATGCAGGCCATGGAAGAACTGGGACATTTTCAGCTTCCAGGAATTGTGTACAGATCCTTGCGACATGGGGTCGTGCATTATCAAGCTGAAACATGAGGTGATGGTGGCGGATGAATGGCACAACAATGGGCCTCAGGATCTCATCACGGTATCTCTGTGAATTATATTGCCATTGATAAAATGCAATTGTGTTCGTTGTCCATAGCTTATGCCTGCCCATACCATAAACCCATCGCCACCATGGGGCTCTCTGTTCACAACGTTGACATCAGCAAACCACTGAAGAGCACACTTCTCCAGCGTGCCAGTACGACGCCAAACTGAAGGCCGGTTGGACGTGCTGTCAATTCTCTAAAACGACGTTGGAGGCGACTTATGGTGGAGAAATTAACATTAAATGATCGGGCAACAGCTCTGGTGGACATTCCTGCAGTCAGAATTCCAATTACACACTCCCTCAAAACTTGAGACATCTGTGGCATTGTGTTGTGTGACAAAACTACACATTTTAGAGTGGCCTTTTATTGACCCTTGCACAAGGTGCACCTGGGTAATGATCATGTTCTTTAATCAGCTTCTTGATATGCCACACCTGTCAGGTGGATGGATTATATTGGCAAAGGAAAAATGCTCACTAAAAGGGATGTAAACAAATGTGTGCACAACATTTGAGAGAAATACGATTTTCATGCGTATGGACAATTTCTAGGATATTTAATTTCAGCTCTTGTTAACTGAACGTTTTTAAACAGTCAGAAAGTGTATGGCTTCGTTACCACAACCAATGTGAAACCCAAAAACATATGTTCCCACATCTTCCAAGGAACCAAATTTGCTAGCTGGGAACCCTCCACTGGGTCACCCCACACTGGGGCCCTGCTCAGCTAATAACCTGCCTACTCTCCAACCACTCACACACACACAGGGCTCCCTCAAACCATGTCTCAGCACATCAACAAACCTTGAGACTTTACAACTTCTCTCGAGGGTTAGGCAACATCAAAGTAAACTGTCTAAAAACGGTATGTTTGTGTATGTCAATCTGTCTGAAATCTGTCAGACGGAGGGAGCACAGGCTCTCTTAAGGGCCATTATGAGCTGTGTAAACACGATTCACAATTAAAGCATGTTGGCGATTCAGGGAGAAGAATGCAGCTGAAAGAACCCTGTTCAGAGATTGAGGGTAGAGGGGCTTTTCAGGATGAGCAGCGCAGGACAAACAAAGGCTGACTGTGAACTCCCTCCCTCTCTCTCTTTCCTTCGATCTCTCTCAGTCTCTCCATCTCTCCCTCTGTCAACTGGAGGGGAACCCAGGCATGTGCGTTTCCTTCTCATCCAGTGAGACAGAGTGAAATACGTGTCAGCCTGTCAGTCCAGAGGCAGACTGCTTCCAGATAGCAAATACACTGAAGTCTTTTTTCTGGCATTAATACGTCTGACAGGTCCGCTAAAACAAATACAGCACAAGCTGGTTCTACGAATATCATGGATAGAGACCATAATGGGTTAGCTGTTTTTTTTACTCTGGCCAGAAACTATAAAAGCTATTTACAGTATAACAGGTACAAATATGTAGTAAGCATAACTTCACTTTTAAAGTAATACTGACTATGCTCCAATTTGAGGTAAAGGGAATTTATTTGAATTGGGTTCCATTTTATTATCAGGACAAGTTAAGTTCATCATCCAGTGAAGAGTACAGTGCACACACACACACACACACACACACACACACACACACACACACACACACACACACACACACACACACACACACACACACACACACACACACACACACACACACACACACACACACACACACACACACACAGCACTGACATCAGAAGACTTTGCACTTAGCGTTGCTCAGAAATGACCTCCTCACTCCTACACATTCTTTCATGTCATCATGTGTGCTTTCAAGTCGTGAATGAATTGCAGCTGAGAGTGTGTGTTTACAGTGTGTGGTGTTAAATAGGCATCTTTGTAAATCGCTCTGGATTAGAACGTCTGCTAAATGACTCAAGTGTAAATGTACATAGACAGTGCACGTACCACCACCATGAGTGTAGGAATCCAGGGGGCTCCCCCAGTGTAATATTTTTCTCCCATCGGATCTGGAAGAGAGGAGGAAGAGATAGAGTGGAGAGAGAGAGAGACAAAGAGTGAGAGAGAGTTAGACTCCACCCTTTTGCATCCATATTGCATACACACCACGTCTCACTCCACTTCTCCCTTCAGACAGACATGCAGTGAGAATGGAGTGCAGAGAGTGTGGATCTGACACTAAAAACCATCTTAGGAGCAGCTCCTCACGCTTCATACACCTACTCCCCATATCTGGCCACCGAGATAACATCAACCCAGAGATAGCTAGCTACCACACTCAGCCCTAGCTGCTAACTCCTACTATCACTGTCTGTGGCCGCTGTGTGAGCTTCAGTATATTGCAGGTACTGTACGTAACCTCCCTTGCGTGCCAAGGTTTTTCCGCTTCTCATCTTATAAGTAGGACCCAGGGTTTTTCTGACTTTGTGACTTGACCAGGTTAATGAAGTTAATGAAACTTGGGCCAAGTGAGCCTTGAAACGAGGCATGTAATCGAGGCTACCTGCAATGCACTGTAGTTGGAAGGCATATGGCTTGTGATCTCCACTATATTGTAGGTGGATCCTCTCCTATAAACCCCACGGCTGTTGGAGTTGTGTGTGGGCCAGTAGAGGCTGTTTAAGAGGTGTTCTGCTGTGCAGGTGAGCGGGCTGTGGGGACTGACTGTGTTCCCGGGAGACAGGGCTGTGTGCAGGGGGCGGACGGGGGGTTAATTGAGAGGCAGAGGCAGTAGGAGAGGCCAGGCGATAGCTCTCATTAGGTGCACTGAGCAGGTGTGTTTTGCTTCAGCATACCTGTGGGGACTGAATTTCCTTATCTGCTCAGGGAGGGAGGCAGGAGAGGAGGAGGGCTGGAATGGGATGAACATGCTTTGGAGAGGTCCTGAGACTGACAGGCCTATATTAATGTAGTAATTGAATTGGAGTGATGTGGCTGACTGTAGAACTGTTGGGAGTAATGTTAACAGGATGGGTTATAAAATCATTTTATTTTGAATAGTGTACTTACTCTTCAATCATAGCCTATGAAGGGCAAGCAGAGAGTACCAGAAAACCAGGAAATAATGGTTTGAAAACATCACTGATCAGCATCTCTGCATTATACTGTGTATGAGATTTCATACATTCAAGACAACTACAGTACAAGCAAATTACCTCGACCCTGGCCTCCGCACGCACGCCTCATGGACATGGACTGTGTGAGGAGCGGCGTCTCCCTCCCATTGCCTGTGACCCATAACTTAACCCCTATCCAGCAGCACACCATTAACACTCCATCTCAGGGAGGAGATTCACCCAGGAGGGTTCTGCTATCAGCAAGCCTCACTTCAGCCCTGCTACTTAAAGTGGAACTGACAGCATTCTAGCAACATTAAAATCTGTTCATATACACCCCCAGGAACACATTTTTAGTTTACATTTTTTTGACACGCGAGCACTTAGATATGGTCATTTTCATGTTGTTTTCATAAATTCGTATAATGTTTGGGAATGACGTTTACTAATGCATTTGTGAAAATTCTATAGCAATATAGATTGGGAAAGTGGCCGTGCGTTTGGACAATTATTAGACACTGCAGGAAATAAAACCGAATAAAAACATCTGTCTCGTCAGGACCGGAGTCTACGCAAACCGGTGCTCCATAGCCAATCAGAGGTTCAGTAGGCCTACTGTATATGCAAACAAGCCATTTGCCACAAGGGCCTGCCATCACTCACTTTGAACTGGACTGTGTGTTTATAGGCAGTTGCAACAGCGCGACTTTAGATCATTAGAACGCATTTAGCAAAAGCCACAAAATAAACTTGAATGGATTTCTGCAAACATGTAGCTAAGTACCACAGGAGTCCTCTTTCATTTGAGACCTTTACAATCCTATTGATCAAACAACCATAAGAAGGTAGGCTATATTTCACTATATACACATCAACAAAAACAAGATCAACAACTAATGCTAGCCAGAGCAAGTGGAGCTAAAATCTAATGAAGAAACATTAGATAAACCCTCTCAAACTTTCAGGTATACTGAACAAAAATATAAATGTGACATGCAACAATTTCAACGATTTTACTGAGTTACAGTTCATTTAAGGAAATCAGTCAATTGAAATAAATTCATTAGGCCCTAATTTATGGATTTCTCATGACTGGGCAGGGGGCAGCCATGGGTGGACCTGGGAGGGCATAGGCCCACCCACTGGGGAGCCAGGCCCAGCCAATCAAAATTAGTTGAAATTGGAGTAGATAGCTAGCCAGAGTGAAATTGCGAACGCAAGAGATATGCTAACTGGATAACAGTCGTTCAGCATAGCTAGCTAACTAGCTAGCTAGCAAAGATATTCACATTTCTTGCTAGCTAACAAATGACACGTGCATCTCTAGATGTGTAGCCACCGACAAACAATACGGGGGGAAAGTCAGTCACTCACCCACTCCTCCAATGACATGATGTCCTTCTAGCAGCTAGCTATCTAGCTAACATTTTTTAGCTTGCTACATAAATAGATACAGTAGCATATTAGCCACGTTATGGACTTGTGATCATTGCCCTTGCTAGTTTGATTGTATTGACATTCCCAGCCTTAATTACAGTCAAAAATATTGAGTAATTGAAACTGCAAACAATATACCAGGCCAGCTGTGATTTACAACCTGATAGCAATATATTTTGGGGCTACCAAAATCATGCATTGAACTGCATCAATCTACTCTGTCAACAATGCTTTAGTGTACGTCATGGAACGTTGAGTCAAATAGAACGTATTTTTAAAACCTCTTATGAAGTTGGTTTTGTAGCATAATAATATAATATGCCATTTAGCAGACGCTTTTATCCAAAGCGACTTACAGTCATGCGTGCATATAATTTTTTTTTTTGTGTATGGGTGGTCCCGGGGATCGAACCCACTACCTTGGCGTTACAAGCGCCGTGCTCTACCAGCTGAGCTACAGAGGACAGCATAAACTGGGAATGTGATATCTGACTGATATTATTGTCTTTTTGTTTCATATCTGCAATGTAGTTAAAATCCTGTCAGTTCCACATTCAACTGCAACCAAAAACCCAGTGCAGTCAAAAACTTCATTTTCCTGTGGTTTACACACATACACGGAAAGTATTCAGACCACGACTTTTTCTACTTTGTTACGTTTCAAGTCTCATAGCAAAAGGTATGAATACTTATGCAAATAAGGTACTTGGTTTTTTTCTTTAAAAAACTGTTTCGCTTTGTCATTATGGGGTATTGTGTGTAGATTGATGAGAAAAATAGAATAAGGCTGTAACGACGGGCTTCCCGAGTGGCGCAGCGGTCTAAGGCACTGCATCGCAGTGCTTGAGGCGTCACTACAGCACCAGGTTCGATCCCAGGCTGTGTCACAGCCGGCCGTGACCGGGAGACCCATAAGGCAGCGCACAATTGGGCCAGCGTCGTCTGGGTTAGGGGAGGGTTTGGCCGGCCGGGATTTCCTTGTCCCATCGCGCTCTAGCGACTCCTTGTGGCGGGCCGGGCGCCTGCAAGCTGACTTCGGACACCCCCCACCTCTTGACTTATTCCACATTTTGTTACATTACAGCCTTATTCTAAAATTGATTACATTCGGGGTTTTTTCCCCCCTCATCAATCTACACAAAATACCCCATAATGACAAAAGGAAAAACAGGTTTTTGGAAATTGCAAGAGTGGCTTCACATTTACATAAGTACTCAGACCCTTTACTCAGTACTTTGTTGAAGCACCTTCTTGGGTATGATGCTACAAGCTTGGCACACCTGTATTTGGGGAGTTTCTCCCATTCTTCTCTGCAGATCCTCTTAAGCTCTGTCAGGTTGGATGGGGAGCGACGCTGCACAGCTATTGTCAGGTCTCTCCAGAGATGTTCGATTGTGTTCAAGTCCATGCTCAGGCTCGGCCACTCAAGGACATTCAGAGACTTGTCCCGAAGCCACTCTTACATTGTCTTGGCTGTGTGCCTAGGGACGTTGTTCTGTTGGAAGGTGAACCTTCACCCCAGTCAGGTCCTGAGTGCTTTGGAGCAGGTTTTCATCAAGGATCAATCTGTACTTTGCTCCGTTCATCTTTGCCTTGATCCTGACTAGTCCCCCAGTTCCTGCCGCTGAAAAACATCACCACAGCATGATGCTGCCACCACCATGCTTCAACGTAGGGATGGTGCCAGGGTTTCTCCAGACGTGACACTTGGCATTCAGGCCAAAGAGTTCAATCTTGGTTTCATCAGACCAGAGAATCTTGTTTCTCATGGTCAGAGTCCTTTAGGTGCCTTTTGGTAAACTCCAAGTGGGCTGTCATGTGCCTTTTACTGAGGAGTGGCTTCCGCCTGGCCACTCCACCATAAAGGCCTGATTGGTGGAGTGCTGCAGAGATGGTTGTCCTTCTGGAAGGTTCTCCCATCTCCACAGAGGAACTCTGGAGCTCTGTCAGTGACCATTGGGTTCTTGGTCACCTCCCTGACCAAGACCCTTCTCCCCCAATTGCTCAGTTTGGCCAGCTCTAGGAAGAGTCTTGGAGGTTCCAAGCGTCTTCCATTTCAAGTATGATGGAGGCCATTGTGTTCTTGGGGACCTTCAATGCTGTAGACATTTTTTGGTACCCTTCCCCAGATCTGTGCCTTGACACAATCCTGTCTCGGAGCTCTACGGACAATTCCTTCGACCTCATGGCTTGGTTTTTGCTCTGACATGCACTGTCAACTGCGACATACACTGTCAAGTGTGTGCCCTTCCAAATAATGTCCAATCAAGTTGTAGAAACGTCTCAAGGATGATAAATGGAAACAGGATGCACCGGAGCTCAATTTTGAGTCTCATAGCAAAGGGTCTGAATACTTAACTAAATTTGCCCAAATTTCAAAAACCCTGGGGTATATAGTGTGTCGATTGGTGAGGATTCCATGTATTATGAGATGAAATACATTTTACATACGCACAAAAAGCTTATTTCTCTCAGATTTTGTACACACATTTGTTAACATCCCTGTTAGTAGGCATTTATCCTTTGCCAAGATAATCCATCCACCTGACAGGTGTGGCATATCAAGAAGCTGATTAAACAGCATGATCATTACACAGACGCACCTTGTGCTGGTGACAATAAAAGGGCACTCTAAAATGTGAAGTCGTCACACACACACAACAATTTCACAGGTGTCTCAAGTTGAGGGAGCGTGAAATTGGCATGCTGACTACAGGAATGTCCACCAGAGCTGTTGCCAGAGAATTCAATGTTCATTTCTCTACCATAAGCCACCGTCGTTTTAGAGAATTTGGCAGTACGTCCAACCAGCCTCACAACCGCAGACCACGTGTAACCATGCCAGCCCAGAACCTTCACATCCGGCTTCTTCACCTGCGGGATCGTCTGAGACCAGCCACCCAGACAGCTCATGAAACTGTGGGTTTGCACAACCAAATAATTTCTGCACACAGTCAGAAACCGTCTCAGGGAAGCTCATCTGCGTGCTCGTCGTCCTCATAAGGGTCTTGACCTGACTGCAGTTCAGCATCGTAACTGACTTCAGTGGGCAAATTCTCACCTTCGATGGCCACTGGAACACTGGAGAAGTGTGCTCTTCACGGATGAATCCCAGTTTCAACTGTACCGGGCAGACGGGCGAGCAGTTTGCAGATGTCAACGTTGTGGACAGAGACCCCCATGGTGGTGGTGGGGTTATGGTATGGACAGGCATAAGTAAAAATGCATAAGCTATGGCCAACAAACACTATTGCATTTTATCGATGGCAATTTGACTGCACAGAGATACCGTGCCGAGATCCTGAGGCCCATTGATTGCCATTCATCTGCTGCCATCACCTCATGTTTCAGCATGATAATGCATGGCCCCATATCGCAAGGATCTGTACACAATTCCTGGAAGCTGAAAATGTCCCATTTCTTCCATGGCCTGCATACTCAAACATGTCACCCATTGAGCATGTTTGGGATGCTCTGGATCGACATGTATGACAGCGTGTTCCAGTTCCGCCAATATCCAGCAACTTTGCACAGGCCACAATCAACAGCCTGATCAACTTTATACGAAGGACATGTCTCGCGCTGCATGAGGCAAATGGTGGCCACACTATATACCGACTGGTTTTCTGATTCACGCCCCTACCTTTTTATAAAAGGTATCTGTGACCAACAGATGCATAGCTGTATTCCCAGTCATGTGATATCAATACATTAGGGCCCAATGAATTTATTTCAATTGACGGATTTCCTTTTATGAACTGTAACTCAGTAAAATCTTTGACATTGTTGCATGTTGCGTTCATATTTTTGTTCAGTGTAGTTAATAGACCAATAAGAAAGCGTTCCAAACCTCTGCCAACAACAGCTAGTTTTCCCCTCCCCACTCAAACATTACATTTACATTTTAGTAATTTAACAGACGCTCTTATCCAGAGCGACTTACAGTTAGTGAGTGCATACATCATTTTTTATACTGGCCCCCCGTGGGAATCGAACCCACAACCCTGGCGTTGCAAACGCCATGCTCTACCAACTGAGCTACATCCCTGCCGGCCATTCCCTCCCCTATCCTGGATGACGCTGGGCCAATTGTGCGCCGCCCCATGGGTCTCCCGGTCGCGGCCGGCTACGACAGAGCCTGGATTCGAGCCAGGATCTCTAGTGGCACAGCTAGCACTGCGATGCAGTGTCTTAGACCACTGCGCCACTCCCAGACAGTCCTAGAAAAATTCTCGCTTCACTCCCAGACAGTGGTAGAATAATTATTGCTTGAGAAATTGGTCTTTGCTAAGAAGCTATTTTTGACATTCAAAAATAAAAATAAAATAAAAATTCACTGTCAGGTACTTAAATGTTACCCAGAAATGATTTGATATTGAGATAAAAACAGCTGGCATTGGACCTATAATCTCTCTGAGCTGGTCCCAGATCTGTACTTAATATTTTAGTTCACTTCTGTGCCTTGTTGGCACTTAGTCAAACCCTGCTGCCTGCACTGAAAGGTTTAGGGCAGAGGGAGGCAAAAGCGTTTGGGCAGGTTAGGCGTTTGATTTCTCAGCATTGTGATAGCATTGCAAACACACATAACACCTTGGTATCCACCCTTTTATAATATGACAATATACCTGAGAGTGACAGATTATTTCAGGCCCATTGAAGGCTGCTCTCTTATAACAGGTCAGTTATGTTTCTATAAGACTTCCACATAAATGGACGGGAACATATGGAATTTATGATTAATTGTGAAAGATTACGAGCAACAATTTAAGTTTAAAAGGTTTTACTCACCAATGTAATAAAACAGTGTGGGTCAAAGACTTTGTAACTTAGTTGTAGTCACGATCTGGTTACCTATAAGTACAAACAGTTATGTTTGAGTAATTACAACAGTTATGTTTGAGTAATTACATATTTATTAACTTATTTCCGGATATTTTCTAAACTACCCACAATGCACTATTTGTCAACGTCATATGGAGGATCTACTCTGTGCTACAGAGTTTGTATGCTAGCTTGGTAGCTATTAGCCACTAGCCATGCTAGCATGTAATTACATTCCAGACCAAGTGTTGGCGGTGGTGAGTTACAATCCACCAATCACAAGGAAGTGTGATGTAAACAAGGTGCAGATGGGGCATGTGCAGCCATGCAGCATGCTCTTCACGGACTTTGTGGCTGTGTTATCTAGTGGGAATGCGTTAGCACGGCAGGCTCTGGTACCTTCTTGCCGTGGGCTCAAAACGAAAGACAAAATCATACCTGCTTGCTCTAAATGTGTAGCGCATTTGCTGACGGACATCTCGAATCTATCCATTTTAGATTTCGCTGACTCCCCCCTCCCCCTCACTTTGGTAGCACACTCAGCATGCACTCTTAAAGGTTTTACAATCGGATGGGCCACAGCCATCAATATCTCTTTGCTTTCAATCTGCGGTCATGTTTTGGTTGTGTTCGAGCTCTCCCGTAGTTGGGCTCTAGCTTGCCGATCATAACTGTGGTGGTTGGCTAGGCTGCTAGCTAGTTGGCTAAATAGCTAACTGCATATAGCTAATATTCTTTCATAACTGCTTAGATGGTGTTATGTAGTTTCAAAACTTTGGTTTACTTTAATGTAGCTGTAAGCTAGGTGTTGATAGCAAATGGCTGACTCATGCACTGCTAACATAATGTAGGCAGGCTGGTAGGGCTAATGTTAGCGGGCCAGTTGGCTAGCAACTTTGCAAGTTGATTTGTAACAATACATTTATTAGGTATTTGCATGTAAGTTGGCTGAACATTTAATTGAAACTAGGAATCATTGCAAACAATTTGTTATACATTTGTTATACATCATTGCAAACAAGTTATACATTTAAAGTTATTTATGTTGGAGTTTACATTATAGAATATAGGCTGGCTTGCCGGGTCCTACATATTACATCACACCCGACATGACTTTGTCATTCTGATCGGTTTTATGTAATAACTCGAAAAATAGAAAAAGTGAGGTAACTTTGCATTGGGACTTTTGATGTGGATACCAATGCAAATCCATATGTTACATGTTGTTATGTTTATGCTACCTACCCTTTTTAGGCTCGAGGGGGAATTAATAAATAAATAATATATATATATAGCATACTGTGTATAATGTTGTGCCAGTTATTCCAGGTCTTTAGAGTATCTCAAAGAAAATGAGGCCGTTTTAGAACACCGTCGTCTAACGTTCCTCCTCCTGTGTGGTTGATAAGGGAAACCCAGCTGAGGCAAACAATGTTCTGTCTGTATCTTTCCAAATATATCATGTAAGCCTGGGACATACTCCATTCATGTACAGTGAGGGAAAAAAGTATTTGATCCCCTGCTGATTTTATACGTTTGCCCACTGACAAAGACATGATCAGTCTATAATTTTAATGGTAGGTTTATTTGAACAGTGAGAGACAGAATAACAACAACAAAATCCAGAAAAACGCATGTCAAAAATTTTATAAATTGATTTGCATTTTTATGAGGGAAATAAGTATTTGACCCCTCTGCAAAACATGACTTTGTACTTGGTGGCAAAACCCTTGTTGGCAATCACAGAGGTCAGACGTTTCTTGTAGTTGGCCACCAGGTTTGCACACATCTCAGGAGGGATTTTGTCCCACTCCTCTTTGCAGATCTTCTCCAAGTCATTAAGGTTTCGAGCCTGACGTTTGGCAACTCGAATGTTCAGCTCCCTCCACAGATTTTCTATGGGATTAAGGTCTGGAGACTGGCTAGGCCACTCCAGGACATTAATGTGCTATTTCTTGAGCCACTCCTTTGTTGCCTTTGGCCGTGTGTTTTGGGTCATTGTCATGCTGGAATACCCATCCACGACCCATTTTTCAATGCCCTGGCTGAGGGAAGGGGGTTCTCACCCAAGATTTGACGGTACATGGCCCCGTCCATCGTCCCTTTGATGCGGTGAAGTTGTCCTGTCCCCTTAGCAGAAAAACACCCCCAAAGCATAATGTTTCCACCTCCATGTTTGACGGTGGGGATGGTGTTCTTGGGGTCATACGCAGAATTCCTCCTCTTCCAAACACGGCGAGTTGAGTTGATGCCAAAGAGCTCGATTTTGGTCTCATCTGACCACAACACTTTCACCAAGTTCTCCTCTGAATCATTCAGATGTTCATTGGCAAACTTCAGATGGGCCTGTATATGTGCTTTCTTGAGCAGGAGGACCTTGCGGGCGCTGCAGGATTTCAGTCCTTCACGGCGTAGTGTGTTACCAATCGTTTTCTTGGTGACTATGGTCCCAGCTGCCTTGAGATCATTGACAAGATCATCCTGTGTAGTTCTGGGCTGATTCCTCACCGTTCTCATGATCATTGCAACTCCATGAGGTGAGATCTTGCATGGAGCCCCAGGCCGAGGGAGATTGACAGTTATTTTGTGTTTCTTCCATTTGCGAATAATCGCACCAACTGTTGTCACCTTCTCACCAATCTGCTTGGCGATGGTCTTGTAGCCCATTCCAGCCTTGTGTAGGTCTACAATCTTGTCCCTGACATCCTTGGAGAGCTCTTTGGTCTTGGCCATGGTGGAGAGTTTGGAATCTGATTGATTGATTGATTGCTTCTGTGGACAGATTTATTTTATACAGGTAACAAACAGATTAGGAGCACTCCCTTTAAGAGTATGCTCCTAATCTCAGCTCGTTACCTGTATAAACACCTGGGAGCCAGAAATCTTTCTGATTGAGAGGGGGTCAAATACTTATATCCCTCATTAAAATGCAAATAAATTTATAACATGCGTTTTTTCTGGATTTTGTTGTTGTTATTCTGTCTCTCACTGTTCAAATAAACCTACCATTAAAATTATAGACTGATCATTTCTTTGTCAGTGGGCAAATGTACAAAATCAGCAGGGGATCAAATACTATTTTTTCCCCCTCACTGTACTTCAAAGCATGTTTGAACACAATGACACATAGGTACAGTCATGAACAGTGGTGGAACATCAATGCTGTAATACATGATAACAGCTGAACAGATTATAATACAGGGAGGAGAAATGTGGAAATGTGAGCTGGGTGAATCACACCACTGAAATAGTTATGTGCTTGAACACAGGCCAGAGTGTTTTATATGAAATAAATGAGAAAAACACAACATTTTACATTTTAGTCATTTAGCAGACGCTCTTATCCAGAGCGACATACAGTTAGTGAGTACATACATTTTCATACTGGCCCCCCGTGGGAATCGAACCCACAACCCTGGCGTTGCAAACGCCATGCTCTACCAACTGAGCTACACGGGACTACAACCTTTCATTGCACATGAAAGGGATCACTTTAGCAGGTCTGTGGGTTAAGAACACTATTATTAACCAAGTGTACCCATTAACCCATCTAACTGCACATATTTAATCTGACTAACATGGGAGTGTTTAAATTGCCTGACGACTCACTGAATTCTTCCGCTGCTCTATGATCGCATACTTCAGTCGAAGACTCATCATTGAAGTCGTTTGTGGTGATGTCAAAATGAGGGGTGTTGTACAAAACAAAGTCATCAGCAATTGGATCATTTCTAACCAATCAGAGTATCAAAGCCAATGACACATTTTCAAAACGCTGCTTTACCCACGTGTGTTCTGGTTCTGGCCCAACCCATCGGTGTCTGGGACCAATCAGAACAGTTAGAATGTGTTTGCATTCTAGAAATCGTCAAGAAGGTACTCCGATCCAGACTCATTGTGGAGAAGAAACTAACATCTGTGGGCATGGCTTGGCATTTGGCCGGAACAAGTAGTTTGGGTAGCCAAGCAAGTGTTTAAGAACAGTTATGAACCAAATGAGCAGAGAGGCATCAACGCCACTCTAGAGGTGTAGAGCTCTCACTGCTGGCTAAATTAATGGTAAAGAATATAGAAGCTAAATAGACTAGTATGAGCATCCAGGGTATCACTGATTAAGGATACTGGAGTTTAACCTAACTGCTAAAAGTTTCAGAGGCACATAGAGTGGTATAAGTAGGGACATGAATTTGTCCTGACCAAGTAACCTGGGAAGGAAAAACTCATGGCCCTACTTATGGCTTCCTGCAGAGGTGAAGTGGTCAGGAATACTCCTGTCCCTAGGGAAAGAGAACAGCGGACACATAATAGAAATATAAAGTTTGTCTTTAACATGAATAATATAGTCCACAGTGATTTGCGTGCCAGTAAAGTTCTTCCACAGCTATAATGGTACAATATTAAATGAGCTGCTTAAGGCGTGGAGGTGTTATAGAGGGGAAGGCCTGAATACTAGGCCATTATGAGGAAGGATGTCCATTAATAAGGAAGATGATGCAACACATTAGAAGGGCTTTACCTCACTGACAGTTTAGGGGCTATCAGACTAATAGGGGCAGGGCGTTGCCTAGGTGTTGTTATGGAACGCAACTAGAACGGCTGCCATTTTGTATTGTCCTTATAGAAATCTTAAGACTAATACTGCTGTTATTCTTTAGCTTATAGCTTAGTCTTGGCCCATTACATTTAAATCACTGTATACAACATTTTGGGATTCAATGACTTGTGTTACAAAGCAGAGATTACCAAACTGTTCCTTGACGCCAGGGCTACCGCTAAATGTAAATCCCATCCCTCACTATACAATGGAGAAAAATCCCATTCACCTCAGAAAGTTATTCTAAAGCGATTTCTTACCTCTGACAGGAAGGTCTGTGCTGATTTCTGTGCACCGACATGCAGCAAATACTCGTACACATATAAAGCTAACCTGTAAAACAAAAGAGGAAAGGGTCAGCATTGAGGCTCCATCTCGCACCTCCTCCATTGTCCTGTTGAAAAACAAATGATAGTCCTACTAAGCCCAAACCAGATGGGATGGCGTATCGCTGCAGAATGCTGTGGTAGCCATGCTGGTTAAGTGTGCCTTGAATTCTAAATAGATCACAGACAGTGTCACCAGCAAAGCACCCTCACACCATAACACCTCCTCCTATATGCTTTACGGTGGGAACTACACATGCAGCGATCATCCGTTCATGCTGACCTTCTAGGCAGAGTTGCAAAGAAAAAGCCATATCTCAGACTGGCCAATAAAAATAAAAGATTAAGATGGGCAGTCTGAGATATGGCTTTTTCTTTGCAACTCTGCCTAGAAGGTCAGGATCCCGGAGTCGCCTCTTCACTGTTGACGTTGAGACTGGTGTTTTGCGGATACCATTTAATGAAGCTGCCAGTTGAGGACCTGTGAGGCATCTGTTTCTCAAACTAGACACTAATGTATTTGTCCTCTTGCTCAGTAGTGCACTGGGGCCTCCCACTCCTCTTTCTATTCTGGTTAGAGACAGTTTGCGCTGTACTGTGAAGGGAGTAGTACACAGCGTTGTATGAGATCTTCAGTTTCTTGGCAATTTCTCGCATGGAATAGCCTTCATTTCTCAGAACAAGAATAGACTGACGAGTTTCAGAAGAAAGTTATTTGTTTCTGGCCATTTTGATCCTGTAATCGAACCCACAATTGCTGATGCTCCAGATACTCAACTGGTCTCAAGAAGGCCAGTTTTATTGCTTCTTTAAAATCAGCACAACAGTTTTCAGCTGTGCTAACATAATTGCAAAAGGGTTTTCTAATGATCAATTAGCCTTTTAAAATGGTAAACTTGGATTAGCAAACACAACGTGCCATTGGAACACAGGACTGATGGTTGCTGATAATGGGCCTCTGTACACCTATGTAGATATTCCATTAAAAATCAGCCGTTTCCAGCTACAATAGCCATTTAAAACATTAACAATGTCTACACTTTATTTCTGATCAATTTGATGTTATTTTAAATGGACAAAAAATTTGATTTTCTTTCGAAAACAAGGACATTTCTAAGTGACCCCAAACTTCTGAACGGTAGTGTATATATTATTTTCTTGCTCAGAAAACTTGGGGGGCCAAATAAAACCACCTGTGGGCCAAATTCGGCCCGTGGGCCGCCAGTTGGGGAACCCTGATGCACACAGTATTGACATGTACAGTAGGAACCAGAGACTGTTTCACTATGAGGATAGACAGATAACATTTCTGATTAAGGAGCAGCCATTGGGAGGCTCTAGAAAATAAAAAACCTTTATTGCACGATGCCACAACTCTGTGGTTTAAGGAGCTCCTCCTTTAACATGAAGGCTGATGAAAACAAGAGGCAAGCAGAGACAGCTAAGTGAGGCTCGGAGCCACACTGCTGCATGCATTTTTGGTATCCATTACAACTGTCATTTAGCCGCCTGTGCTGGCAATTACTGTGCTCCCAGTGCTCCTGGACTAACGCTGAACCCACACTCTGCTAGGAGGGGAAAACATCCCCTGTTCTCCCCAGCTAGACTGAACAGAGGGACAACCAGGCAGCTCAGTAACAGTGTGGTTTTAGAGAGGACAGGGACCGCTGTCAGTCTGGTCACATCAGGTTAAGTCCACTGAGGGAGCAGAGGCTTAGAAACACTTGGGCTGATGATATTGAATTGTGTTGAATCAAGCACCAGGGACATCGTCTCGAAGTAATCATTCCTTCGATAAGGAGATGATCGTGGACTTCAGGAAACAGCAGAGGGAGCACCCCCCTATCCACATCGACGGGACCACAGTGGAGAAGGTGGAAAGCTTCAAGTTCCTCGGCGTACACATCACTGCCAAACTGAAATGGTCCACCCACACAGACAGTGTGGCGAAGAATGCGCAACAGCGCCTCTTCAACCTCAGGAGGCTGAAGAAATTTGGCTTGGCACCTAAAACCCTCAAACTTTTACAGATGCACAATTGAGAGCATCCTGTCGGGCTGTATCGTCGCCTGGTACGGCAACTGCACCACCCGCAACCGCAGGGCTCTCCAGAGGGTGGTGCGGTCTGCCCAGCACATCACCGGGGGTAAACTACCAGCCCTCCAGGACACCTACAGCACCTGATGTCACAGGAAGGCCAAAAAGATTGTCAAGGACAACAACCACCCGAGCCACTGCCTGTTCACCCCGCTATCATCCAGAAGGCGAGGTCAGTACAAGTGCATCAAAGCTGGGACCGAGAGACTGAAAAACAGCTTCTATCTCAAGGCCATCAGACTGTTACATAGCCTTCACTAGCACATAGAGGCTGCCGCCTATATAGATAGATTAGAAATCACTGGCCACTTTAATAAATGGAACACTAGTCACTTTAATAATGTTTACATATCTTGCATTACTCATCTCATTTGTAATATACTGTATTCTATACTATTCTACTGTATCTTAGTCTATGCCGCTCTGACATTGTTCGTCCATATATTTATTTATATATTCTTAATTCCGTTGCTTTACTTAGATTTTTGTGTATTGGGTATATGTTGTGAAATTGTTCGATATTACTGCACTGTCGGAGCTAGAAACACAAGCATTTCGCTACACCCGCAGTAACATCTGCTAAACGTGTATGTGACCAATAACATTTTATTTTATTTTGGGAGACTTCTTCCACCGTCTGCCAAAAGCCAGTTCTAACTAACATTAGACATTAGTTAAAAGGGGGCCATAACTTCTTAAAGCTGCAATATGTATATTTTTGGGGGACCAGACCAAATTCGCATAGAAATGTGAGATACATCTGTCATTCTCATTGAAAGCAAGTCTAAGAAGTGGTAGATCTGTACTATGTGCGAAATTTCTATGCTTCCCGTTCTTAAGTTTTATTTTGCGTCTTTTACTTTCAGTTTTGTACACCAGTTTCAAAACAGCTGTAAATACAATAGGTTGTGGTTATTTAAAATATATTTCACAGTGGTTTAGATGGAACAATGATTCTCTACATTGCTTGTTTTGTCACAAACTGAAATTAGGTGAACTATTGGAATTTTGGCAAGCAGGAAATGGCGGAGCGATTTCTGCATACTGCACCTTTAATTATTTCTCAGTGTTACATCAGAGATGCATTTCAACTTTAATTCCAGTAATCTACTGTAAACAAATGGTTCTGGAAGCAATGAACGCAATTATGTCCGGAGCGTTTTATCTGCTTCTCGGTCTCTGTTTTATGGCTGTGTATTTGTTACGGTGGAGCGACTGCTTAGAGGGTAGGTCAAGGGTGATGGTCGCAGAGCAATGGATTATGGGTAATGGCATGATATACAAATGAATGACGCGATGGAGCAAATTGCTGGCTGGAATATTTTCATACTTATCTCATCTTAGATGCGACTGTCTCACTACACTACTGTTCCTGGTAAAACAGAAAGTGTTTGGTGACGTTTAGTAATCAGGTCTCACCTGAGTTTAATTCAAACCAGCCAGTGAGAACTGAACGCAGGGAGTGTGCTCTGAATTAGCTTAATGCAACCAGTCAAAAATGAGGCGCTCCTTTAACCAGGAAGCACCTGTGCTCTCCCTCAGAGTGATAGTGAGGCTGTTTAAACTCCCCTGGTTCCTGGTAAAGAGTGGAGGCAGTTGGTGTAAAATGTAAGAAGACTACCTCTTGGCTGTGTGTAATACACAGCGGCATGCTTTGGCATATATAAGCTGGTCCACGCTGAACTGGATCGAACAGAGATTCCCATGAGCTGATGAAATGTTCATGGCTAGACTTGTGTGATCTTGGGTTCTGTGTCCTGGTGATGGGCACCTGCCCCTTCTGTAATGCATTATATAAAAACACTAATTCAATCCTGGCTTTGGAGGACACCTTTTGTTGCACTGTCAGAAGCACTGAGTGTAACTCCGCCGAGGGAAGAGGGTTGTGGAGACTCTTCCTGTGCAGGTAGAGGAGTCAGTTGAGGAGAGGGCGTTAAGACTACTGTGTGATGGTGTGACGACAAAAGGGAAATCCACACGCTAACGACCGTAGTGGAAACCACAGGGCCAGAGATGACAGAGCCACGACACCAAACACAAGGCATATGTTCATACAAAAGCCTTCTCTGAAACTAGAAACGTCTAGTGCACACACCATGTCCTCTGACCTCCCAATGGGAACATCTCCAGAATAATAGATTTACAACCCCAGAGTTTCAAGTGTGTTGCTAGTTCTTCTCCTCTCTGTCAGTGTCATCTCAGGTGCATAGAAAATGATCTCAACATCCTAGTTGATTGCTCAGCTGGTCTCATCCACCCCTCTACCCCTCTCACCTAATGCTCTCTGCCGTGCCACTCCAGGTAAAGAGGTCAGAGGCCACTGAAACCCCATCATCATGGATAATGTTCATACAAATGACATGCTGCGGAAAGATGAAGAAACCATAGGCCAGAAGACTTCTCTCAGGTCAGAGAATGACTATTCACTGGGTGGTTGAGTTTGATCCCCTGTAATGACTAAGGTCTCAGACACAGCAGTAGTGGTTGCTGGCAAAGAGTACTTAGCACCTCTGAACACAATTTGCAAACCGAGTGTGCACCGATTTTACATGTAGAAAATCATGGAAAATGATGGCAGTCAGATATCTACAGTGGGTGGTCCCTAAAACACAGCGGGCTGAACGATCTGCAGATGAACACCAGATCCAAATTCGGTGTGATGTGTGCTAGCCTTAATATTAGAGGCAGGGCCAGGGAGGCAGACAGCAGCCCCCCAAGTAAGCTCTGAGCTTTGCACTGTGTCCACACTTCAAGGGGAGATCTCCCACCTCATCCCAGGAACACACCTCTACTGACATTTCGCCCCAGGCTCCCAGACTACGGTCCCGCTAGACATGAAAGCACCTCCGCCAAGTTTAGCCAGACTGTTAGCAAATTAACTTTCCTGTCTTGATTTCAATAATTCAGCAGTAACAGCATGGGCTTGATTAGATAAGGTACGCAGGAGAAGTGATGGAGAAGGGAGTCCGTGTAAATGCAAGAAAGTAATTTCACAAAAGCCTACAGTAATTAAAATTGTGTTGGCAAGTTGATGTGTAATAACATGTTTTGTAAGCAAAGGAGGAGGAGTAGACAAGGCACTTCATTCCCCAAATGTTAGGCTATCTGTTTATGGGATGAAACTAAGAACTAACATTTCCTACATTTGTAGTCATTTTCTTCCGTCACAAAACAGTGTCAAAAGGCTGTAAACACGCATGGATTAATTCAGCATTTTTATTTATTTATTTTATTTAACCAGGTAAACCAGTTGAGAACAAGTTCTCATTTACAACTGCGACCTGGCCAAGATAAAGCAAAGCAGTGCGATAAAAACAACACCGAGTTACATATGGGGTAAACAAAACATAAAGTCAAAAAAACAACAGAAAATATATATACACTGTGTGCGAATGTAGTAAATTATGGAGGTAAGGCAATAAATAGGCCATAGTGCAAAATAGTTACAATTTTGTATTAACACTGGAATGATAGATGTGCAAAAGATGATGTGCAAATAGAGATACTGGGGTGCAAATTAGCAAAATAAATAACAATATGGGGATGAGGTAGTTGGTTGGGCTAATTTCAGAATATCTGTGTACAGGTGCAGTGATCGGTAAACTGCTCTGACAACTGATGCTTAAAGTTAGTGAGGGAGATATGTGTCTCCAGCTTCAGAGATTTTTGCAGTTCGTTCCAGTCATTGGCAGCAGAGAACTGTAAGGAATGGCGGCCAAAGGAGGTGTTGGCTTTGGGGATGACCAGTGAGATATACCTGCTGGAGCGCAGACTACGGGTGGGTGTTGCTATTGTGACCAGTGAGCTAAGATTATACTGGGATTTGCCTAGCAGTGATTTATAGATGACCTGGAGCCAGTGGGTTTGGCGACGAATATGTAGTGAGGGCCAGCCAACAAGAGCGTACAGGTCACAATGGTGGGTAGTATATGGGGCTTTGGTGACAAAACGGATGGCACTGTGATAGACTACATCCAATTAGCTGAGTAGAGTGTTGGAAGCTATTTTGTAAATTACATCGCCGAAGTCAAGGATCGGTAGGATAGTCAGTTTTATGAGGGCATGTTTGGCAGCATGAGTGAAGGAGGCTTTGTTGCGAAACAGGAAGCCGATTCTAGATCTAACTTTTGATTGGAGATGCTTAATGTGAGTCTGGAAGGAGAGTTTACGGTCTAACCAGACACCTAGGTATTTGTAGTTGTCCACATATTCTAAGTCAGACCCGCCGAGAGTAGTGATTCTAGTCGGGTGGGCGGGTGCAAGCAGCGTTCGGTTGAAGAGCATGCATTTAGTTTTACTAGTGTTTAAGAGCAGTTGGAGGCTACAGAAGGAGTGTTGTATGGCGTTGAAGCTCGTTTGGAGGTTTTGTTAACACAGTGTCCAATGAAGGGCCAGATGTATACAAAATGGTGTCGTCCGCATAGTGGTGGATCCGAGCGTCACCAGCAGCAAGAGCGACATCATTGATATACACAGAGAATGGAGTCGGCCCGAGAATTGAACCCTGTGGCACCCCCATAGAGACTGCCAGAGGTCCAGACAACAGGCCCTCCGATTTGACACATTGAACTCTATCTGAGAAGTAGTTGGTGAACCAGGCGAGGCAGTCATTTGAGAAACCAAGGCTATTTAGTCTGCCAATAAGAATGCAGTGGTTGACAGAGTCGAAAGCCTTGGCCAGGTCGAGGAAGACGGCTACGCAGTACTGTCTTTTAATCGATCGCGGTTATAATATCGTTTAGGACCTTGAGCGTGGCTGAGGTGCACCCATGATCAGCATCGAAACCGGATTGCATAGCGGAGAAGGTACGGTGGGATCCGAAATGGTCGGTGATCTGTTTGTTAACTTGGCTTTCAAATACTTTCGAAAGGCAGGGCAGGATGGATATAGGTCTGTAACAGTTTGGATCTAAAGTGTCACCCCCTTTAAAGAAGGGGATGACCGCGGCAGCTTTCCAATCTCTGGGGATCTCAGACGTTATGAAAGAGAGGTTGAACAGGCTAGTAATAGGGGTTGCGACAATTTCGGCAGCTAATTTTTGAAAGAAAGGGTCCAGATTGTCTAGCCCAGCTGATTTGTAGGGGTCCAGATTTTTCAGCTCTTTCAGAACATCAGCTGTCTGAATTTGTGTGAAGGAGAAGCGGGGGGGGGCATGGGCAAGTTGCAGCGGAGGGTGCAGAGCTGGTGGCCGGGGTAGTGGTAGCCAGGTGGAAAGCATGGCCAGCCGTAGCAAAATGCTTATTGAAATTCTCGATTATCGTAGATTTATTGGTGGTGACAGTGTTTCCTAGCCTCAGTGCAGTGGGCAGTTGGGAGGAGGTGCTCTTATTCTCCATGGACTTTACAGTGTCCCAAAACTTTTTGGAGTTAGTGCTACAGGATGCAAATTTCTGTTTGAAAAAGCTAGCCTTTGCTTTCCTAAATGATTGTGTATATTGGTTCCTGACTTCCCTGAAAAGTTGCACATCGCGGGGGCTGTTCGATGCTAATGCAGTACGCCACAGGATGTTTTTGTGCTGGTCAAGGGCAGTCAAGTCTGAGGAGAACCAGAGGCTATATCTGTTCTTAGTTCTGAATTTTTTTGAATGGGCCATGCTTATTTAAGATTGAGAGGAAATAATTTTAAATAGAACAACCAGGCATCCTCTACTGACGGAATGAGGTCAATATCCATCCAGGATACCCGGGCCAGGTCAATTAGAAAGGCCTGCTCGCTAAAGTGTTTTAGGGAGCGTTTGACAGTGATGAGGGGTGGTCGTTTGACTGTGGATCCATTACGGACACAGGCAATAAGGCAGTGATCGCTGAGATCCTGGTTGAAGAAAGCGGAGGTGTATTCAGAGGGTAAATTTGTCAGGAAGATATCTATGAGGGTGCCCATGTTTACAGATTTAGGGTTGTACCTGGTAGGTTCGTTGATCATTTGTGTGAGATTGAGGGCATCTAGTTTAGATTGTAGGTTGGGCGGGGTGTTAAGCATATCCCAGTTTAGGTCACCAAGCAGTACGAACTCTGAGGATAGATGGGGGGCAATCAGTTCACATATGGTGTCCAGGGCACAGCTCGGGGCTGAGGGGGGTCTGTAGCAAGCGGCAACAGTGAGAGACTTATTTCTGTAAAGGTGGATTTTTTTAAGTAGAAGCTCAAACTGTTTGGGCACAGACCTGGATAATATGATAGAGCTCTGCAGGCTCTCTACAGTAGATTGCAACCCCACCCCCTTTGGCAGTTCTATCGAGACGGAAAATGTTGTAGTTGGGGATGAACATTTCTGAATTTTTGGTGGCCTTCCTAAGCCAGGATTCAGACACTGCTAGAACATCAGGGTTGGCGGAGTGTGCTAACGCAGTAAATAACTCAAACTGAGGGAGGAGGCTTCTGATGTTAACGTGCAAGAAACCAAGGCTTTTACGGTTATAGAAGTCAACAAATGATAACGCCTGGGGAGGAGGAGTGATACTGGGGGCTACAGCGCCTGGGTTAACCTATACATCACCAGAGGAACAGAGGATGAGTAGAATAAGGATATGGCTAAAGGCTTTAAGAACTGGTCTTCTAGTGCGTTGGGTACAGAGAAAAAAAGGGGCAGATTTCCGGGTGTTGTAGAATAGATTCAGGGCATTATGTACAGACAAGGATATGGAAGGATAGGAGTACAGTGGAGGTAAACCTAAGCGTTGGGTAACGATGAAAGAGATACCATCACTGGAGGCACCGATTGAGTCGGTCTCCGCGTGTATGGGGGGTGGGACAAAGGAGCTATCTAAGGCAGGTTGAGCTGGACTGGGGGCTCTACAGTGAAATAGTACTATAAGAACAGTGGCGGCTCCTGAAAAAATTCTCAGGTGGGGCAATTTTTCTGATGATTTAGGTGACCTACACACATTTAAAAAAAGATATGTCCAGCAACAACATGAAGACAGGGGCAGCATATAAGTCAATACCAGAAGCATTTATTGACTGATCTCAAAAGTGTTGGCTTCCCAGGGTTGGTGGAGCCCTCAGTTTCATCTTTGCCTCGCAAAGCTAACTCAAACACTCCGCAAAACTTCACACACTGGATTAGCCGGCTGAGGATGTGGCGGTTCTTGCTAATGTCGTAGTAAATATATTTGTTATAGTGAATATGGAATATGATATGTTGAGTAAAATGTTGTGCTAAGATCTATTTAGGTCAGGAGCTGGTTATAAGTTCTGTTCCTATCCAATAACAATGGACAAAAGGGTCCTATCTTGTCAGCCTTGTCAGCAGGTGGCCAAGGACAACACCCACGCCATAGGCCTCTCAGTTCTTCCAACTCACAAGTTCTTGCTCTGAGGACACACACAAACACACACACACACACACATCATCACTGTTAAACACACACACACACACACACACACACACACATAATTAATAAATAATAGGTCATTTAGCAGACGCTCTTATCCAGAGCGACTTACAGGAGCAATTAGGGTTAAGTGCCTTGCTCAAGGGCACATCGACAGATTTTTCACCTAGTGGGCTCGGGGATTAGAACCAGCGACCTTTCGGGTACTGGCACAACGCTCTTAACCACTAAGCTACCTGCCGCCATATCATCACTGTTAAACACACACACACACACACACACACACACACAAAAATCCCCTCTCTTAGGCTGAACATTTGAAGACAGAGAACCCGACTCAGAGCCAATGCAACAGTGACAGTAGCCTGGAGGGGACCTCGCCCAACTCATCAGGACCAATCAGAAGATCAGAACTACTAGATTCAACCTACTTCATTTATTGCATAAAATGTCTGCACACAATGTTTCGGGGCTCTCTTCAGATAATAATAATAATAATAATAATAATATGCCATTTAGCAGACGCTTTTATCCAAAGCGACTTACAGTCATGCGTGCATACATCTTTGTGTATGGGTGGTCCCGGGGATCGAACCCACTACCTTGGCGTTACAAGCACCATGCTCTACCAGCTGAGCTACAGAAAGTGGATACTCATGGATGCGCATCGCAATTGTAAAATGTCAACACAATTGGAGACACCACGTCATTTTTGGAGACATGTTATTGACAGTAAACTATTGTAGATGCGACTGCTAACTAAATAAAACATTTTAGCTGGCTAGCTAATCATCTTAGCTAAATGTGGGGCAAACAATTCAGTTATTTACCGTTAATTTGAGGGATTGGGGTGAAAGAAATCGAGTTACATAGTGATACTTTACGATATACTGTATTGACAATATCGCAATATTTTAGCGTTAGTTGGCTGTACCTGCACCAAAACACCATTATTGTTCCTTCATAGCTTGTTCTCAATCTTTTCACATTGGGAGCCAATTTGTTTTCAGCACTTTTATTTCCATGACTGATCAAAACTTCGTTCTCATGGCTTTCTGATCCCTCTGCAACAGACATATGGTGCGCAATAAAATCACAGTATCGAATCGCAATACGTATAGAATCATGAGACTCGCAATGCTGATGCATATATCTTATCGTGAGGTTCCTGGCAATTCCCAGCCCAAGTTCATTTGCCACAACAAATCTCTTCGCTAGCAAACGCGATGTCTTCTCCAAAACGGCAATGTGTCTCCAGCAATGTTTACTTTTTTGACGTTCTATGGCATCTCCACTTTCCAAGCATATATGACCACATGTAATATTTTGGTAAGTGATGCAAATAGTGAACTATGTAGGGCCAGGATGTAAAATATATGTAGCTGCAGCAATTTCTCTTATCTGATATGGTAAGTAATGGGGCTTAATTTATAGCTCCCTAAGAGTTTGACGAACGGGTCCGTGAACGCGATTCCAGATATCTTTACCTCTGAATAAACTGCCTTTATTATACCATATCCACCCTGTCCAAAGTCTCTACTTGGTCTCAGTTCTCCAGTAAACTTGTGATTATCAACACTAACCTCATCGTTGTGGCGGCGGACAGCTAGCCTGTATCCCTCATCCAGTTGAGTGAGTGGCAATGTCTTTTTTCGTTTGACCAATTTTTGGAAAATCCTCGGGTGTAGGACTTTCCGCCTTTAGTAGAAACCTGTTGAATTATTAAATTTGGTCTGGGAGGTCCTAATTGTTTCGTTGCCAATTTATCTTCATTTGTTCGCCGACAAAAAGGAACTTCTTTCAAACAATCCGCTCTTTTCTCAGTTACGTTCATGGTTACGTAACGTATGACGAAGCGCGTAAGTGCAAGCCCACAGACACCCATTGAGATTGTATTGAAGGCTCTGAAATTTGAAAAAAATAGATTTTACATGGGAGTCTATGACAGACTTCTGGGCGATTTTCAACCTGACTGAAATCGCCCCAAAAGGGGGGGGAGCCATTTGAAGCACGACTTTAGCCTGATTCGACATTTAGTGGCAGTGTGGCACTGTGGCAGATCAGACGTATAGATTACAACACTGATAACTACTGTTGCCGTGATATAATTTATTAGAAAAAAAATCCCTTCCTTTTCCCGTTTGGCAGTGCGTCGCCCATATCGCCCTATTGAACAGGCCGCCCCTGTATAAGAAATAACCGAAACAGCAATAAGCAAGGCATATTGACATGGGAGAGAGGCATAAAGCAATCACAGGTGTTATTCGAGAGAGCTAAGACAACAGCTGGTAATGGCGACAAAGTTTGGGCTGAGGCTAAACATAAAACAGGATGCGGTACCGTATAAAGGAACAGTCCAGCAGGCATCAGCTGTATAGCTGAGTTATCATAAGGTCCGGTGTACAGCAATAGGAGAGTTTGGAGGTAGTTTGGGGGCTGCTACAGCACTGGCGAGCAAGAGGCACGGCTTGCGTGTGCTAGCGGGCCGGGGCTAGCAGATGGATCTTCGTGGTCGACGTCGTAACGGGAAGCCTGTTGAAACCACATCAGACAATTTCATCGGCAGACCAGTCGTGTTGGATCGGCGGGGCGCCGTGTCAACACTAGGAGGTCCCATCCGGTTGACAGAGAGGTACATTGAGGGAAAAAAGTATTTGATCCCCTGCTGATTTTGTACGTTTGCCCACTGACAAAGACATGATCAGTTTATAATTTTAATGGTAGGTTTATTTGAACAGTGAGAGACAGAATAACAACAAAAAAATCCAGAAAGACGCATGTCAAAAATGTTATAAATTGATTTGCATTTTAATGAGGGAAATAAGTATTTGACCCCTCTGCAAAACATGACTTAGTATTTGGTGGCAAAACCCTTGTTGGCAATCACAGAGGTCAGACGTTTCTTGTAGTTGGCCACCAGGTTTGCACACATCTCAGGAGGGATTTTGTCCCACTCCTCTTTGCAGATCTTCTCCAAGTCATTAAGGTTTCGAGCTTGATGTTTGGCAACTCGATCCTTCAGCTCCCTCCACAGATTTTCTATGGGATTACGGTCTGGAGACTGGCTAGGCCACTCCAGGACCTTAATGTGCTTCTTCTTGAGCCACTCCTTTGTTGCCTTGGCCGTGTGTTTTGGGTCATTGACATGCTAGAATACCCATCCACGACCCATTTTCAATGACCTGGCTGAGGGAAGGAGGTTCTCACCCAAGATTTGACGGTACATGGCCCTGTCCATCGTCCCTTTGATGCGGTGAAGTTGTCCTGTCCCCTTAGCAGAAAAACACCCCCAAAGCGTAATGTTTCCACCTCCATGTTTGACGGTGGGGATGGAGTTCTTGGGGGTCATAGGCAGCATTCCTCCTCCTCCAAACACGGCGAGTTGAGTTGATGCCAAAGAGGTCGATTTTGGTCTCATCTGACCACAACACTTTCCCCCAGTTCTCCTCTGAATCATTCAGATGTTCATTGGCAAACTTCAGACAGGCCTGTATATGTGCTTTCTTGAGCAGGGGGACCTTGCGGGCACTGCAGGATTTCAGTCCTTCACAGCGTAGTGTGTTACCAATTGTTTTCTTGGTGACTATGGTCCCAGGTGCCTTGAGATCATTGACAAGATCCTCGCGTGTAGTTCTGGGCTGATTCCTCACCGTTCTCATGATCATTGCAACTCCACGAGGTGAGATCTTGCATGGAGCCCCAGGCCGAATGAGATTGACAGTTATTTTGTGTTTCTTCCATTTGCAAATAATCGCACCAACTGTTGTCACCTTCTCACCAAGCTGCTTGGCGATGGTCTTGTAGCCCATTCCAGCCTTGTGTAGGTCTACAATCTTGTCCCTGACATCCTTGGAGAGCTCTTTGGTCTTGGCCATGTTGGAGAGTTTGGAATCTGATTGATTGATTGCTTCTGTGGACAGGTGTCTTTTATACAGGTAACGAGCTGAGATTAGGAGCACTCCCTTTAAGAGTGTGCTCCTAATCTCAGCTCGTTACCTGTATAAAAGACACCTGGGAGCCAGAAATCTTTCTGATTGAGATGGGGTCAAATACTTATTTCCCTCATTAAAATGCAAATCAATTTATAACATTTTTGACGTGCGTTTTTCTGGATTTATTTGTTGTTATTCTGTCTCTCACTGTTCAAATAAACCTACCATTAAAATTATAGACTGATCATTTTATAGACTGATCATTTCTTCGTCAGTGGGCAAACTTACAAAATCAGCAGGGGATCAAATACTTTTTTCCCCCTCACTGTAGATAGCCGGGAGATGGGCCTGGCTCGAGGCTAGCTTAAGGCTAACGGGTGCTTGCTAAGGGGCAATGGTAATTAGCCAACGACAACAGCCATTCGGTTGCAGCTAGCTAGCTGCGATGATCCAGCGCTAGGGTCCAGTGATTCTGGCAGAAAATCCGATATGCTCTGGGTCGATAGCACGCTGTGCAGACTGGCCGACAAATTGTCCAGGCTAGAGCTAGTGCTGGCTGGTGGGTAGTGCAGGCCACGGACAATGGTGAAGACGCTAACGGTGGCTAATAGCAAGTAGCTAGCTACCACAGGCATTCGGTTGCAGCTAGACTAGTTTCAGCTTAAGGTTCTTGATAAAAGTTATAAAGAAATAATATAATCCTTTCCACGTTGGGTGAGGCGGGTTGCAGGAGAGTATATTTAGTTAAAGAATAAAAAATAAAATTGAGAAATATATACAAAATAGACAAAAAATAAAACTGGCTATTTACACAAGGACACTACAGAAAACACGACTGCACTGCTACGCCATCTTGGATTCATGGGTTAATCCACACACAAACACTTAATAAACTGGATTCCCATTGCCAAAGTCATCTCTGTTTCTTTACCAGGAGGAGCTAGCCTACAGCTAAACTGACTCCACAATTATGGACATGCTCTGCTTGAAAGGACGCCATTGTATTCTAACCTGAGTCTTCATTTTGGGGCAATTGATACATTAAGAAATAACCAAGCTATGAGAAAGAATACCAACGGCTCAGCCGCGAAGTGGTAGGCCACACAAGCTCACAGAACGGGACCGCTGAGTGCTGAAGCGCGTAGCACGTAAAAATTGTCTGTCCTCGGTTGCAACACTCCCTACAGAGTTCCAAACTGCCTCTGGGAGCAACGTCAGCAAAGGAACTGTTCGTCGGGAGCTTCATGAAATGGGTTTCCATGGCCGAGCAGCCTAAGATCACCATGCACAATGCCAAGCATCGGCTGGAGAGGTGTAAAGCTCACCTCAGTCCGACGGACAGATCTGGGTTTGGCGGAGGCCAGGAGAACGCTACCTGCCCCAATGCATAGTGCCAACTGTAAAGTTTGGTGGAGGAGGAACAATGGTCTGGGGCTGTTTTTCATGGTTCGGATTAGGCCCCTTAGTTCCAGTGAAAGGAAATCTTAATGCTACAGCATACAATGACATTATAGATGATTCTGTCCTTCCAACTTTGTGGCAACAGTTTGGGGAAGGCCCTTTCCTGTTTCAGCATGACAATGTCATCGTGCACAAAGTGAGGTCCATACAGAAATGGTTTGTCAAGATCGGTGTGGAAGAACTTGACTGGCCTGCACATAGCCTTGACCTCAATCCCATCGAACACCTTTGGGATGAATTGGAACGCCGGCTGCGAGCCAGGCCTAAATCGCCCAACCTCACTAATGCTCATGGCTGAATGGAAGCAAGTCCCCGCAGCAATGTTCCAACATCTAGTGGAAAGCCTTCCCAGAAGAGTGGAGGCTGTTATAGCAGCAAAGGGGGGGACCAACTCCTTATTAATGCCCATTATTTTGGAATGAGATGTTTGACGAGCACATACTTTTGTCATGTAGTGAATCATGTCTCTATAACATTTCTATAATATGGGGGCCAGTGTAATCAACAGCATACACACATGCACTTCATGAGTTTGTCTGTGCTGTGACCAACCCGATTACTGACTTAATGCACGTAGCCTCAATATTTATACTGTCTCACTTATTTCAAGTGAGAAAAGTAACAAATATGTGCGGATGCATCAATGGCATCCAACAAAAAGCTAAATTAATTGACTGCTAACACCTCTGAATATGAGCATAATTATTCCAAGCAAAGCTGAGAAAATCAGAGGTTCTTTACAAAATAGTGGCGTGTTTTTGCGTACGCGAGTATGTGGTTCTTCGCAGTACCATCTGTGTCAAATCAAAAACCATGCATTCAGACCTCAAGAACTAAATACAAATATAGGGGCGTTGAGGGGAAGGCGTGGATGTAAAGAAACAAATTCAAATCAAACTGATTAATCTTCACACTTGAGACAGACTTTACTCAACATATTAAATTACACTAAATATTATCAAAATGTCTTACAGGCCTATCCTATAACTATAGAGTATGCATAGAAGTATAGACTACCAACTTTCATGATGAAAAACATACATTTTATTAATCCAATGGAAGGGCCTTGTGATAGCGATGGTGGATTTCTCCGCACATTTCAATAGAGTTGTAATTAACAAACAGGTCATATTAATGTTGGAGCCTCTATTTCAACCCCAGTTAAAATCAAATTAAATCAATGCAGAAAGAATGAGTGTGAGGTGTAATTAATTCCTCTCGTCACAAGGGCACAGAGTTCTTGTCGTAAATTTTTCCACAGGCATCGGCCACTTCCTCAAGTACACAAGCAATTTCTTGAATGACACCATCCTCAGCCATCAGATCCCTCAATCTTTCAAAGTTAACAATGCGTCATGTTTATCTGCATACAGTTTTTTGACGTCTCCATTTCTTCACCGGACGGAACCTTTTAAGTGCACGTGTTTCCACACAGACACATTTAAGTGCAGAACACCACACGGAACACAGGTATAGTCAATGCTTGTGTCTTTTCATCGCTGAAGACAGTGCCCAACAATTTTTTATAACTAACCCAAGATAGACCCCAGCCTGTCGTTTCCAATGGGAACACATTAGTCATAGTGGGCAGAACAAGCAAGGAGGTGGGCAGAGCCAAGCACAAGCTAGCGAGATCCTATTGGCGCGTTCTAGCATGCATTTGCATATTTCTGTTAGGGAACGCCTACTCTGTGAAATGCGTGTGGGCATTAACTCAATTCGCCTTTGCACTCCTTCGAAACAATGCAATTTTAATAACTTTGGCAAAGGGTAAATTCTACAAAACTTAGTCCACTCTGCTCGTAACAGATTCTAGTTTTGGGAACAGAAAACTGTATTGAGATCAAATGTTTTATCGGTGAGGATTTGTTGGCCAAAATTAATCTTGTTCCATCTTCTCCCACTGCTGGCCAGTGGGCTTCCTCTCACCACATTTGGTAGTGAGTGGAAACGCCAAGCGGATGCTTCACATTTATACATCCGGTGAAATATCTGTCTCATCTATGGTATGCCTCTAGCCAAAATCATGTAAAAGTCACACCCAATATTACCGGAGCCATGTTTTTTTCTTTCTGCCGTGGATTCATGAGCATGTCGCAGACATGTTTTAAACTACTCTTAAGCCAATATTTTTATTTAGCTAGCTAGTCATGTTACTTAGCTAGCAAGCTAGCAACCTGAGAACGTGACCACTGACTAGGCTATACACAAATATGGATGGCACAGGAAGAACTTTAAAGGAATAGGCTACTCAAAGAGATGCTTCAAAAGTAGGCTGCATATGCAAGAATGGGGTGTGTAAGATTGTGTGTGTGTGAGAGGATGTGTGTGAAAGCAGGAGTAAGTGAGAGTCTGGGAGGGGGTGGAGAGTGTGTAGGTGAGAGAGGGACATTGAGTGTGTGTGTGCGCAAGTGTTAAACTTTAAGAACATTGATAAGCAGTAGTAGGCCTACTGAAACATTGGGAGCATTAATAGCTAGCTGTATGTTACAATGACTTTTATGTTGTTTATGTTTTATGCCATTAACTCAATTAATTATTTTAATCGTTTGACAGCCCTAATTTTAACATGTCAGTAATTTTGTCCCAAAAAAACAAAAATTATAATAATAAGGTACCAAGCTCAGGTTCAGTCTATTCTCCTAGATTCCTCCAATGCTTTTATAAGCCATTATAACCATTCCCATCCGTGGTACACTTTTTATAACTTCAATCTGCTCTACTAGTGGTTCTATTCTAGACACCTTTACTCTACAGTCTCCCCTTCGCTGTACCGAAACCAGCATGTATTCTAAACATGTTGGTGAAATTGGACTACCTGCACAGAGAGAGACCATATGGGTCTTTCATTTCAACTTCCAAATTAAGTAGAAGTTAATCTAACAAGCCTTCAGACAACATAGACAGCATGCTGACTAACAATAGCGTAAAGAGAGCGGAACAAGCGTTTGCCTTACAGTGCATGGCAGAGTCATTAGTTAGGTGATAATGGCATTGCATCCTCACTCTGGCCATCAGTTGCTTACCTGACTCACACACAGACACGCAACACGCATGCAGCGGTGTCTGTCAGAGGGTTCACTGCGTAAACTGATGCCAATCAATCAAATAACCAAATTTTCCTTGTGAGGGAAACTTCTTCTGTGGAGTGGTATATACAAAACAAGACAAAGGACATACGGGACAACTATCTATACTGAACAAAAATATAAACGCAACATGTAAAGTGTTGGTCCCCATGTTTCATGAGCTGAAATAAAAGATCCCAGAAATGTTCCATACACACTAAAAGCATATTTCTCTCAAATGTTGTACACACATTTGTTTACATCCCTGTTAGTGAGCATTTCTCCTTTGCCAAGATAATCCATCCATCTGACAGGTGTGGCATATCAAGAAGCTGATTAAACAGCATGATCATTACACAGATGCACCTTTTTGTCACGCAACACAATGCCATAGATATCTCAAGTTCTGAGTGAGCATGCAATTGGCCTGCAGACTGCAGGAATGTCAACCAGAGATGTTGCCAGAGATGTAATGTTAATTTCTCTACCATAAGCCACCTCCAACGTAATTTTAGAGAATTTGGCACTATGTCCAACTGGCCTCACAACTGCAGACCACGTGTAACCATGCCTGCCGAAGGGTGTGGTGAGGAGTATCTCTGTCTGTAATAAAGCCCTTTTGTGGGGGAAAACCTCATTCTGATTGCCTGGGCCTGGCTCCCCAGTGGGTGTGCATGACTCCCCAGTGGGTGGGCCTATGCCCTCCCAGGCCCACCCCTGCCATTCATGTCAAATCCATAGATTAGGGCCTAATGAATGTATTTCAATGGACTGATTTCCTTATATGAACTGTAACTCAGCTAAATCTTTGAAATTGTTGCGTTTATATTTTTGTTCAGTATACATTTATTTTATTTTACTGCAAGGTAGAACTTTAAGTGATGGGGTGGAGGGGATATTGTTCTACTGTCACTACTCTATAATACGTTGCCTTCATGTAAAGCACTGGTTAAAATCTGTGCATCTACTTATAATCAAAATCGTTAATTTGACACTTTAAAAGTTGTTGTAGCAGTTTCTCTGCCTCCCCCAAAGAGGATAAAGGCTTAGTTTGTACTATGATATAGCCGTTATTAATATTCAAAGCATCATAAATTAGATACTTTGATATTTGGAAAAATTATTTCTTCAAAAGGATTGAGGTTATTTAGTTCGTACGTGTTAGTCCAAGGCTTTTAAAACATGTATCAGTTCGATATAACCCATTATACAAAAAAAAATTACAATCACACTCCTCTTAACATAGATGTTAGGCTGCATTGCTTACATATACCACGCTTAAAAGTTTACGTATCTATAACTAAAGTACAAGTTTCATTTAACAGACAAGACACAACTTCTCTTAATTTGCTCAGGTGGGATGTCCAGCACAAATTCTTCATGAACACGAATAGGGTAAGAAGACATCTATAATAAGACGTCTAGTTGACCTCCTGTACAGCTCGATTGCATTTTTAAAAATCCCTAGAAACGCGTCTCAAAACTTTACACAAACAATATGTGAGTCAGCGTCCATGCTGCATGTAACTGCTTACAGAAAGACAACATACTTATAATCCATGTCTTCTAAAATAGAATTTCAAGCACAAAATCGTTGTTCGAAGTAGCAATTATGTTTCTTTTTGCAATCGCTGCATGAGCGCTACATTTGATCTTTAAATTCTAGACAGCGATACATTTGTAACCCCAAATGAAACACACTACACTGAACAACTCTTCGTGGGGTTGCGATAATTTTTAAATAAATATCATCTAAAAGACCGAGAAAGTGCAACGAACAAGAAAAAAGTTAAGAGACGTACCACCGCCGGGGCAAACAACACTCAGGAGAGCGAGCGAGTAATGTACACACCTTTGCATTATGGTAGCTATAGTTTAGAAAGTTGGAGCTTCCTTTTAACCAGGTAAAACTCTTAAATAGTGCATAATTCACTTACTTTTCTCTCGCTTGGCTATCGGAAGGGACGACAGCTCCTTTACCTTTAGCGTACATGCTGGATTCTGTTTTAAGACTTTTACCCTACTCAACACCTGTCAAAGAAAGCAGCCAGCCAAACGTTCTATCTCCATAGCTACCCCTTTAGTGTTTTTTCCTCCCCCCTCCTTTTTTTTTTTTTCACATCTCCAACATTGGCCACAAATCAGGCACAGTTTCTATTGGGGGAACTTGAAACAGACCGATGGTGGATTTTTTTCCCCCTCAACCGCTGTTCGAGAATATATTCACACTCCCTCCACTATGGAATAGTGGGGGCTTCTTAAAGGAGAACGCACGCACTTCTTCTTTACTGACCTCAGAAACATGTAAGCGATTGAGATAGGAAAAACAGGCTATCAAAGCCCTCCATTTAGGCCAGCATTTCCCAAACTCGGCCCTTGGGATCTCAAGGGGTGCACGTTTTGGGTTTTGCCCTAACACTACACAGCTGATTCAAATTATCAAAGCTTGATGATTAGTTGAATCAGCTGTGTAGTGCTAGGGCAAAAAACAAAACGTGCACATCTTGGGGTCCCAAGGACTGAGTTTGGGAGGCGCTCATTTTTGATTTTTCAGTTCCGGAAATAGAAGCGTATGGTTTGTGCTCACTAACTGATGGTTTACATTTCTCAAATCATACATTCAAAAGGACTCCGCTGGATTGACCAAAGGCTCAAGCCCATTTTATCCGCACTCCAACATTGACTTAATTTACTGAGCAGTCCTAGGGAGGTGAGGGGTTGAACAAATACATTTCATGGTAACTAATTGAATTACACAAATAGCCAAACTGACCATTGTGTGAAAGGCTACTGCCTGCATGAAAACGTATCAAATTAATGAGTCGGCCTCCCCAAAATATAGCAGTTATAGTGTTGTGCTTCGCAACGGAGTCACATTTTTGAATGACATAAGTTTGCCTGTTGGTGAGCCAAAGTAGATATTTAGTGCATGCTTAGTGTTGTAGCAGTTGTTGTCATCTCTTGCTTAGTGTTGTAGCAATTCCTTAGCGATTCATAGAATCACATGATGAGGAACCTCGTCTGAGACCCCACAAACATTGTAGTCTTCAGACCAAAAGCTAGTTGGAGCGGTGAGCATCAACAGCCAGGGTGTAAACCAGTTGGTTACATTGGTGCCGTGACCTGTATCAAAGAGCTGAGGTTGATGATGAGAGGAGTCTAAAGGGGAGTGAATATAAAGCAGGCCGCTAGTAGGGAGAGTTGTAGCCTTGCATGTCGAGTAACCTCAACTGAGAGACCTAAAAAGTCAACTGCCCCCCCTTATTGTCAGTTGTTGCCTCAACTTATTGTCAATGTCATCTAATGATCTAATTGAATACCTACATTCTACCTCCATCGTTAAGATCCTAAGTGGATGGGGGTGGTGCTACTCAGGTTAAATTATTTATTGTTTTGATATGGTAAAAAGAACCCTCATAGACCACCACACTGCACCAAGCAACCTTCCTCTGTAGCAAACATGTAACATCTTTGTTATACAATGTCAATAGAAACACAATGGAGATGTGTAGTGTAGCAACCATTTCAACAGTGCAGTGTGTCCAGATATTCTGTTGGAAGAAAAAAATCTATAACTTGCCATCCAGCAGAGGAATTCCCCCAGCTCCTTCCATTGTGGGGTGGCCAAATGATTATTAATCACAGGTTGAATAATTTAATGCAGAGCCAATGGATGCCTTCCTCAGCCCATTTTCTCAGCACCTGCCTTAGGAGGTGTGTGTGTGCGCATGTTTGGTGCTGGGGCCTCTTTTGGGGCCAGAGACGGGAGCACAGAGCACATCTCGTAGGGGGCTTGGGCTAATGCACCTAAATGTGCGAAGTATGATTAAAAAAATGGAAAGAATTGACATTTGGCTACAGGAATTGTGTCCTGACATTCAAACATGGTTAAATGGTTCTGTCTCTGATAAAGACATTGAAGTAAATTATTATTATGTATTTAGATGTAACAGATTACAGAAAGGGGGAGGAGTGGCCATATATGTCAAATCAAATTTCATGGCATCCCAATCTTTAAATATTTCTGTTCCCAAGAAATGTGGTTGTAGATGTGTCCATAAACCAGAATACACATTTATTGTTGCTGGGATTTACCGCCCCTCTGCTGCCATGGCGGATGCTATTGGTGCTATATCTGAGTGTTTAACACCTTTTCTGTCCTCATTTTTGGCGATTTGAATCTGGATTGGCTATCCCCGACATCAAATCAATTTAAGAGTATATGCATTGATTTTACTCTGACTCAACTGATTTCAAAACCCACACGACATGAAAAACCCTGTTAACTCCTCATTGATTGATTTAATTCTTGCTAATAACCCCTATCAATATTTGTCTAGTGGAGAATTTGCATATGATCATTGTCCCATAGTATGTATTAGAGATACGAAACAGCAAAATACTAATCCTCGTTTAATTAAGAAGATACATTTAAAAAAGTTCCAAGGGTTTTGACGTGTTCTACTCTGATTTAGCCACTGTCTCCTGTATTCCTGACCCTGAGTTGGCTCTAGAAAATGTATCCACCATATTTATTCCTCTGGCAGATAAACACGCCCCCTTTTAAACAATTCAGAGTCGAAGATAGACCTAACCCTTGGTTTTCTTCTGAGCTATCTGAGCTCATTCCGATGAGAAATCAGGCCTGGGCCAAAGCAAGGAAAACTGGCTCTGTAGTGGACTGGCAATCTTTCAGACAATTGAGAAACAGATATACGATCTCAATTAAGCTATTTTTTAAACTCAATCTCTGACTCTGCTGGGGATGATTCAACATTTTAGAAAACAGTAAATGCACTAAAGCGTACAAATTCCTCTTCTTCCCTGCTTAAGCAAGTTCTGTCTGACTCAGGCATCATAACTGAGACGAATGGGATAAGTGATGCTTTTAATGATAATTTTATCTCGGCAAGCTTTTAATTTGAGAGAAATGGTGATTTAATTGACCATGGTCAGTCAAGCAACTACACTTCCCTCTACCAGTGTCATGATCGTTGAGAGACGGGTCAGACCAAGGTGCAGCGTGGTATGCGAACATGTTCATTTAACTCAAATAAACATACAACAAAACAATAAACAACGTAACGTGAAGTCCTCAGGCTAAACATACAAGCCTAACACGGAACAAGATCCCACAACTAAGGTAGGCAAACAGGCTACTTAAGTATGATCCCCAATCAGAGACAACGAGCGACAGCTGTCTCTGATTGGGAATCACACCCGGCCAAACATAGAAATAAAATACCTAGAACATAAACATAGAATTTCTAGCATAGATTCTCACTCCCTGACCAAACCAACTAAAGATGACTGGCCTCTCAAGGCTAGGGCGTGACAGTACCCCCCAAAGGTGCGTACCCCGGCGCACCAACCTGACTCATTAGGGGAGGGTCTGGGTGGGCTTTCAGCCTCGGAGGCGGATCCGGCGCCGGGCGTGACGACCTCTTCCTCCCCGTTGCGCCCCTGGTCTGGTCTGGACCTTGGCGCGATGCTTCCCCTCTCCTTCCTCCCACGATGCACCAAACCCTGTCTGGACCCTGGTGTGGGAGACCCCGAACCTGGAGAGGGGCTGACGTCTGGGCCTGGATCGGCAATCCCCCCATGATGCACCAAGCCCTGTCTGGACCCTGGTGTGGGAGGCCCCGACCCTGGAGAGGGGCTGACTTCTGGGTCTGAAGTGGAGCCGCTGACCGGAGCTGGATCAGGCACCGGTGGAGCGGATTGCTCTGGCTCTGGAGTGGAGCCGCTGACCGGAGCTGGACTGGGCACCGGTGGAGCAGACTGCTCTGTCTCCGGAATGGATCCACTGACCGGACCTGGACTGGACCCCGGTGGAGCGGAATGCTCTGGCTCCGGAGTGGAGCAGCTGACCGGAGCTGGATCAGGCACCGGTGGAGCTGGCCGGGCCGGACTGGGAACACGCACCACTGGTCTGGTGCGAGGAGCAGGCACGGGCCATACCGGACTGGGGACACGCACAACAGGTCTGGTGTGAGAAGCAGGAACGGGCCGAGCCGGACTGGGGACACGCACCACTGGCTTGGTGTGAGGAGCAGGCACGGATCTTACCGGACTGGGAGCGCGCACCACTGGCTTGGTGCGAGAAGCAGGCACGAGGCGTTCCGGACTGGGAACCGGCGCTGTAGGTCTACGACTGTACCAGTCCTTTACTCTCCGCGCCCAATCCTCCTCCAGTGAGGACTCCTCCGGGAGCCCCCACGAGTTAGGGAACAGAAACTCATCGTCGTCGTCATCCTCCGACTCCTCAGTATAAAATTGTTCCCATTCCTGTTCCCATGGTCGTAGGGACTCAAACTGGAAACCCACCGGGTGCAGTGGTCGGGGCTCTTCTCTCTCGCTCCCCGACCACCCCTTTAGCCCCCCCCAAAATGTTTTATTGGGGCTGCCTCTCGGGCTTCCTCCTCGGCCGGCGCCATTGGTGTCCCTCTCCTGCCTGGGCCTCTACCTTCGCCCATGGTCCTTTACCCGCAAATATCTCCTCCCAAGACCACATCTTCCCCACCTGTGTCCAGGGTGTTTGCTCCTCCTGGGCACGCTGCTTGGTCCATTGGTGGTGGGATCTTCTGTCACGATCGTTGAGAGACGGGTCAGACCAAGGTGCAGCGTGGTATGCGAACAGGTTTATTTAACTCAAATAAACATACAATAAACAACGTAACGTGAAGTCCTCAGGCTAAACACATACAAGCCTGTCTGTAATACCAACATGTTTCAAGCAGACCACCATAGTCCCTGTGCACAAGGACACTAAGATAACCTGCCTAAATGACTACCGACCTGTAGCACTGACGTCTGTAGCCATGAAGTGCTTTGAAAGGCTGGTAATGGCTCACATCAACACCATTATCCCAGAAACCCTAGACCCACTCCAATTTGAATACCGCCCCAACAGATCCACAGATGATGCAATCTCTATTGCACTCCACACTGCCCTTTCCCACCTGGACAAGAGGAACACCTACGTGAGAATGCTATTCATTGACTACAGCTCAGCGTTCAACACCATAGTGCCCTCAAAGCTCATCACTAAGCTAAGGACCCTGGGACTAAAAACCTCCCTCTGCAACTGGATCCTGGACTTCCTGACGGGCCGCGCCCAGGTGGTAAGGGTAGGTAACAACACATCTGCCATGCTGATCCTCAACACGGAGGCCCCTCAGGGGTGCATGCTCAGTGCCCTCCTGTACTCCCTGTTCACCCATGACTCCAACACCATCATTAAGTTTGCCGACGACAGTGGTAGGCCTGATCACCGACAACGATGAGACAGCCTATAGGGAGGAGGTCAGAGACCTGGCCGTATGGTGCCAGGATAACAACCTCTCCCTCAACGTGATCAAGACAAAGGAGATGATTGTGGGCTACAGGAAAAGAAAGAGGACTGAGCACGCCCCCATTCTCATCGACTGGGCTGTAGTGGAACAGGTTCAGAGCTTCAAGTTCCTTGGTGTCCACATCACCAACAAACTATCATGGTCCAAACACACCAAGACAGTCATGAAGAGGACACGACAAAGCCTATTCCCCCTCAGGAGACTGAAAAGATTTGGCATGGGTCCTCAGGTCCTCAAAAAGTTATACAGCTGCACCATCGAGAGCATCCTGACTGGTTGCATCACCGCCTGGTATGGCAACTGCTCAGCCTCCAACCGCAAGGCACTACAGAGGGTAGTGCGTACGGCCCAGTACATCACTGGGGCCAAGCTTCCTGCCATCCAGGATCTCTATACCAGGCGGTGTCAGAGGGAGGCCCTAAAAATGGTCAAAGACTCCAGCCACCCTAGTCATAGACTGTTCTCACCTGCTAACGCACGGCAAGCGGTACCGGAGTGCCAAGTCTAGGTTCAAAAGGCTTCTTAACAGCTTCTACCCCCAAGCCATAAGACTCCTGAACAGCTAATCATGGCTACCCAGACTATTTGCACTGTTTTTTACTTAACACTTTTATTTGTTATTTTTTAAAACTGCATTGTTGGTTAAGGGCTTGTAAGTAAGCATTTCACTGTAATGTCTACACCTGTTGTATTTGGCGCATGTGGCAAATACAATTTGATTTGATTTGATTTGATGTGCTAGATGCCTTGCTTAATATTGATGTAAAAAATCCACTGGAGCTGATATGCTTGATCCATTTTTGCTGCAGCTCTCTGCCCCCCTAATTGCTGAATCATTAACCCATATGTTTTACCTGATGATTATATGTGGAACCAACTCCAAGGTTTGGAAGGCAGTCCATGTTTTCCCCCTTCACAAAGGTGGTGACCCTTGTGACCTAAATTATTATCGCCTTATTTCTAAACTTTCTTGCCTAGCTAAAATATTAGAATCCTTGATTTATTCTCAGCTAAGATCTTTCTTATCTTTGAAATGTATTCTAAATTGACATCAGTCGTCTTTTAGACCAGGTCATAGCACTATCTCTGCTGCATCCCTAGTTATAAATGATGTGGTTAACTGTATGGATAAAAGGCAACATTGTGCTGCCCACTTCATTGACCTGTCAAAGGCTTTCAATACTGTTGATCACTCACTGCTAATTCAGAAACTTTCCTCAATTGGCCTAGACCTAGCTGCATGTAACTGTTAAAAAAATTACTTGACAGATAGAACTCAATGTGTATTTACTGATGGTGTTAAATCAGGTTTCCTGGATATTACAAAAGGTGTCCCGCAGTTGTTGATTCTGGTTCCTGTACTTTTTACTGTTTACATTAACAATATTGACTTGTCTGTAAAAAATGTAAACCTGCACTTGTATGTCGATGATACTGTTGTGTATGCTATTGGCCGCATGGTTGACCAGGCTCTATCCCAACTGCAGTCTGCCGTCATTGTATTATAGAAAAACTTTATTGAAGGCAAAACAAAGTATACACAATACATATAGAAAAGTATGTGGACACCCCTTCAAATTAGTGGATCCGGCTATTTCAGCCACACCCGTTTCTGACAGGTGTATACAATCGAGCACACAGCCATGCAATCTCCATTGACCAACATTGGCAGTAGAATGGCCTTACTGACGAGCTCAGCGACTTTCAAAGTGGCACCGTCATAGGATGCCACCTTTCAAACAAGTCAAATCGTCAAATTTCTGCCTTGCTTCCCCGGTCAACTGTAAGTGCTATTATTGTGAAGTGGTCTAGGAGCAACAACGGCTCAGCCGTGAAGTGGTAGGCAACACAAGCTCACAGAGCGGGACCACCGAGTGCTGAAGCGCGTAGCGCGTAAAAATCGTCTGTCCTCGGTTGCAACACTCACGTCAAGCAACGTCAGCACAAGAACCGTTTGTCGGGAGCTCCATGAAATGGGTTTCCATGGCCGCACACAAGGCTAAGATCACTATGCACAATGCCAAGTGTCAGCTGGAGTGGTGTAAAGCTTGCCGCCATTGGACTCTGGAGCAGTGGAAACGCGTTCTCTGGAGTGATGAATCACGCTTCCTCATCTGGCAGTCCGACGGACAAATCTGGGTTTGGCGTATGCCAGGACAACGCTACCTGCCCCAATGCATAGTGCCAACTGTGAAGTTTGGTGGAGGAGGAACAATGGTCTGGGTCGGTTTTTCATGGTTCGTGCTAGGCCCCTTAGTTCCAGTGAAGGGAAATGTTAACGCTACAGCATACCTTTGACATTCTAGACGAGTCTGTCCTTCCAACTTTGTGGCAACAGTTTGGGGAAGGCCCTTTCCTGTTTCAGCATGACAATGTCCCCGTGCACAAAGCGAGGTCCATATAGAAATGGTTTGTCGAGATCGGTGTGGAAGAGCTTGACTGGCCTGCACAGAGCCCTGACCTCAACCTCATTGAACACCTTTGGGATTTATTGGAACGCAGACTGCGAGCCAGGCCTAATTGCCCAACATCAGTGCCCGACCTCACTAATGCTCTTGTGGCTGAATGGAAGCAAGTCCCCGCAGCAATGTTCCAACATCTAGTGGAACGCCTTCCCAGAAGAGTGGAAGCTGTTATAGAAGCAAAGGGGAAACCAACTCCATATTAATTCCCATGATTTTGGAATGAGATATTCGACGAGCAGGTGTCCACATACTTATTGTCATGTGGTGTATGTTGTTCTCTAGAGCGCATAAAAATAACTCTGATGATTTAAGCATATGTACTTTGGATGGTGTCCATATTGATCGTGTCCGTGCTTACAAATATCTGGACATCTGGATAGATGAAAAGCTGGAAAAAATTTTTATTCTTCTATAGAAATAGGTCCTGCCTCTCGCTAAATAGTAGAAAGCAGATTATTCAGTCGACGTTCCTGTCGGTCCTAGACTATGGCGACATCATTTTACATTTACGTCATTTAGCAGACGCTCTTATCCAGAGCGACTTACAAATTGGTGCATTCAACTTTTGTTTTTGGTGGGGGGGTAGAAGGATTACTTTTATACTATTCCAGGTATTCCTTAAAGAGGTAGGGTTTCAAGTGTCTCCGGAAGGTGGTCAGTGACTCCGCTGTCCTGGCGTCGTGGGGGAGCTTGTTCCACCATTGGGGTGCCAGAGCAGCGAATAGTTTTGATTGGGCTGAGCGGGAACTGTGCTTCCGTAGAGGTAGGGGGGCTAGCAGGCCAGAGGTGGATGAACGTAGTGCCCTCGTTTGGGTGTAGGGTCTGATCAGAGCCTGAAGGTAAGGAGGTGCCATTCCCCTCACAGCTCCGTAGGCAAGCACCATGGTTTTGTAGTAGATCATCTATATGAACGCAGCTACCACTTCATTAAAGCCGTTAGATGCAGTTTATCATAGCACACTGTGTTTCATTATGGGCAACAATTTTAGTACTCATCACTGCATTCTCTACCAGAAAGTTGGTTGGCCATCTTTGATGTCACTTAGGTTGATACATTGCTATGTTTTCATTTTTAAAGCCCTTTTACAAAAAGTCCCACTGTACCTAACATCATTACTAAACTTTAGACATACAAGTTACCACACCCAGTCTCAGGGATGGCTAACTCTGGAAATTCCTTTGGCCTCTACTGAGTAAACCTTATTTGTGGAACAATTTTCTAAATGTTCTTAAATTTGATGTTTTGGTGTCTCTAGACCAATTCAGAAAGTTGATTGAGGACCTTTTTACTGATTAATGTGTTTGTTTTTTATGACCGTGTTTTTCTTTCTGCTTGCAATTTGTATTTATTTTGATGTGTGTATTTTCTGTAATTTCTGTAATTCAGGGCTCATCTGTAAAAGAGACCTTGGTCTCAGTATGACTCCCTGATAAAATAAAGGTTAAATAAAATAAAAATCGATCCCAAAACAACTAAACACAAGGCAGTACTGAAACCTCCTCTCTGGCTCACCACTGACTCATAAATGGCCCCCTGATCCTTCTCTCTCTTTCACTTTGGAGACTCAGACTCCTTTTTGTGCTTGTAAAACTACAAACCTGAGACCTTAAACAGCATATTTAGGCATACTGTCAGACATGCTCATGGTTATGTACAGTGCCTTCAGAAAGTATTCAAGCCTCTTAACATTACAGCCTGAATTCAAAAATGATTAAAATACCTCATAATGACAAAGTGAAAACATGTTTTTCGAAATGCTTGCAAATGTATTGAAAATTAAATACAGAAATATCTCATTTACATAAGTATTCACACCCCTGAGTCAATACTTAGTAGAAGCACCTTTGGTAGCGATTACTGCTGTGAGTCTTTCTGGGTAAGTCTCTAAGAGCTTTCCACACCTGGATTGTGCAACATTTGTCCATTATTCTTTTCAAAATTCTTCAAGTTCTGTCAAATTGGTTGTTGATCCTTGCTAGACAACCATTTTCAGGATTTTGCCTGTGCTTAGCTCCATTCTGTTTATTTTTTATCCTGAAAAACTCCCCAGTCCTTAACAATTACAAGCATACCCATAACATGATGCAGCCACCACTATGCTTGAAAATATGGAGAGTGGTACTCAGTAATATGTTGTATTGGATTTGCCCCAAACATAACACTTTGTATTTAGGACAAAAAGTTAATTGCTTTGCCACATTTTTTGCAGTATTACTTTAGTGCCTTGTTGCAAACAGGATGCATGTTTTGGAATATTTGTATTCTGTACAGGCTTCCTTCTATTCACTCTGTCAATTAGGCTAGTATTTTGGAGTAACTGCAATGTTGTTGATCCATCCTCAGTTTTCTCCCATCACAGCCATTCAACTCTGTAACTGTTTTAAAGTCACTATTGGCCTCATGGTGAAATCCCTGAGTGGTTTTCTTCCTCTCCGGCAACTGAGTCAGGAAGGACCCCTGTGTCTTTGTAGTGACTGGGTGTATTGATACACCATCCAAAGTGTAATTAGTAACTTCACCATGCTCAAAGGGATATTCAATGTCTGCTTTTTTATTCAGACCCATCTACCAATAGGTGCCCTTCTTTGCGAGGAATTGTGAAACCTCCCTGATCTTTGTGGTTGAATCTGTCTTTGAAATTCACTGCTCGACTGAGGGACCTTACAGATAACTGTGTGGGGTACAGAGGTGAGGTAATCATTCAAAAATCACGTTAAACACTATTACTGCAAACAGAGTCAGTCCGTGCAACTTATTATGTGACTTGTTAAGCACATTTTTACTCCTGAATTTATTTAGGCTTGCCATAACAAAGGGGTGGAATACTTATTGGCTCAAGACATTTCAGCTTTTCGTTTTTAATTAATTTGTAAATATTTTGAAAAACATAATTACACTTTGACATTATGGGGTATTGTGTGTAGGCCAGTGACCAATTTTTAAAAATGTAATCCATTTAAAATTCAGGTTGTAACGCAACATAATGTGGAAAAAGTCAAGGGGTGTGAATACTTTCTGAAGGCACTGTAGACTATACTTTTAAAAGATTTGTGTGCATCTGTGGTGACATATTCAAGACTCCCAGGGTTCATTGAGGCAACATTGCAAAAAACAAATAAAACAGTGCATGTAAAAAAGTATTGATTATCATGCTGTTTTGAATGTACTGTTGATGTTTGCTACATATGATGACTGACTGTAAAAATCAATCAATTGTGGATTCACACCGCAGACACAGTACAGTAGGACCCAGATTGGGCTGAATTATCACTGAATTGACATTCTCTTGCTGAATGGATTAGGAAGTCAGAAGATCCCTTTCACAACGTTATCAGGTGATTTCACCACAGATGTCTACAGTATACACTGAGTATACCATACATTAAGAACACCTTCCTAATATTGAGTTGTGGCACTTCACTCTAAACATCACTCCGTCCATCCGCCCGCTTCCATGTGAAAGCCATTGGCAGTGTGGTGTCTAGAACAGGAAGCCTGGGAGCAGCTTGGCACACTGTGTACTGTGGTGCAGAGTGCTGGGTGTCACGGTAGCTCCTCCACTCGCTCGCCAAGCGGCCGCCTGTTCCTTTAAGAGGCGAGCCGGGCAGGGGAGAGGGACAGAGAGGCAGCTGCAGCAGGGGTAATGTTCTCATGTGTCCTCCTTCTGTGGGAAGTGCCACAGCCCCACCACAGCACACACACACACTTGCATACACGCATGTACAAAGACATACACACAAGCAGGCACGCATGCACACAGACATACACACACATGCACACACACACAGGCATGCACATGCACACACACACACACACACTGTGTGTGTTAGGCTCTCTCCTCTCACAGCCAGAGGAAGGAGGTTCACGTTGTTGATGACTATATTCCACTGCTGTTTTCCAATCAGTTCACTATAGGAGACTGGAAAAGGAGAGGAGAGGAAAGGAGAGATGGGGTTTGGGAGAAATAGTTTGGTTTGTTTGTTGGAGAGAGAGAGAATGGCACCAGATGGACAGCAACTCTGGCTGCTCTTAAAAAACATTGCAGTAATGATGCCAAAATACCCCTGTTATTTTCTGTGATATCTGGAAGAAAGAATTTCCAGTGTTTTCCATTGTGGCTTCCTGCCCCTGTGTTAGATGGGGGCCACAAACAGCACATGTGATCCAATGCGTGCTCTAAAGCCATTAACCATTAGACTGTATTCCAGGCTGTTCCCCCAATGCTCACAGAAAGCAGACCACTATAGCAGCTCTGAATGTGGCAGCGTTTGTGGCTCTGCCTGTTCCTTTAAGAAGCTTTGTGCTGCCGAGATGCGCAGGCGCATGTAAGCCGGATCTGAACGACCATGCCATACCGCAGTCAGAGCTTGATAAAGAGCGCTGGTAAAACATGTAGCATGGCAGGCACAGAGGCATGGTGAATTGCATCGTTGGCATAAAGGCAACCAGCATACAAAATGCCTCTGTAGATCCCACAAGATGTGAATGGTGCCAAGTTTCCTCATTCTTTCTCTCTCTGCACCCCCCTCTTCTCCATCCCTCTCTACCTCTTTCTCTGTTTCTGCCCCTCTCTCTTCCAAAACATGCACATGAACACACTTTCCAGCATGCGTGCCCACACAAACGGGTGCATACTTTCCCCACCACCACGGCTGTCTCTACTGTTCTCCCACACGCCCTGTACACTGCTTCCAGTGTAGAGTGCTATGACCTCCGAGTGCCCGGAGGGGGATGTGTGTGTGTGTGTGTGTGTGTGTGTGTGTGTGAGTGTGAGGGGGGAAGGGATTCTGGATTTTACCAGACGGGTAATGGGGATTGTCACACCACGGAGTGAAGGATAGACTCTTGTCTGTTAAGGCGTCCGCATGCTTCCCATCCGAAACAGTTCGGAACAGTTTGTGCATATATAATAAGGAAATGTTGTGATGTTTTTGTTAGTTTTGGTCTTCGGCAAGGGTTTTTTCAGCTGTTCGTGCACACACAACATTTTTTGAGGCAAGCTGAAGTCGGTAGCCGAAGTCTACGTGTCACGGTTTACTAAGCCAGAACCCAGAAGCAGACCAGGACAAGGTAAGTGGTGTCAAAGGTGAGTGTTTATTTAACTGATCCACGAGTGCAGCTGAATAATCCAGGGAACAGAGCGGGCGGCGTGGATGAGTTGTTGAGGGTGCAGTAGTTGGTCCAATGATGGCTCGGCAGCCGCCGACCATCAGGCAGAGGTGGGGTGAAGGTTCCGGACGAGTGACTGCAGGGAGAACAAAACGGAGGTAAGCATACAACAAGCAAACAAGGTGCAAAACAACAAAAACTAATGCTCTAAGCTCTAAGACTAGATCCGCTGATAAACATACTGTTCATGGCTAACGATCCGGCAGGGGAATGGATGTTAGGCCAGAGCCTAAGAAGGGTGATGATCAGGACCAGGTGTGCAGATTGCTGATGGGATGCAGGTGCGGAAATCAAGAGAGCTCCCGCCTAGCAACGTTGCCCGGCAACCAGGCAGGGAGCGTTCCAGAACCCTCGGGAAACTGGAGATCACGAGCAGAAAGACTAGTACACAGACAGGACCCGACTCAGACTGCCGGGATCGTTACAGTACCCCCTCCGACGAACGCCACCGGGCGGACTCCCCGGAGCGCCAGGATGGAGGCGGTAGAAGTCACGAATGAGGTCAGCATCTAGGATCTGTCGCCGCGGAATCCAACTCCTCTCTTCAGGACCATACCCTCCCAGTCCACGAGATACTGGAAACCTCGGCCCCGCCGTCTGGAATCCATGATGCGTCGCACCGTGTAGGCAGGACCACCTCCGATCATCCGAGGAGGAGGAGGAGGAGGCGGAGGAGGCAACAGAGGACTGAGGAAAACAGGCTTGAGGCAGGAGACATGAAAGGTGGGATGGACTCTGAGCGTCCTCGGTAGTTTGAGTCGAACTGCCACCGGATTGATCACCTTCTCCACCACAAACGGACCAATGAACTTCGGTAACAACTTCCTAGACTCAGTCCGTAAAGGAAGATCCCGTGTGGCCAACCAGACCCTATCTCCGATGGTATAGGTGGGAGCGGGGATCCGGCGACGATTCGCCTGGAGCTGATACCGGTCCGAAACTCTAAGGAGTGCCTTTCTGGCCCGATGCCAGGTCCGGTGGCAACGACGAATATGGGCCTGAACAGAAGGCACTGAGAGCTCCTTCTCCTGAGAAGGGAACAAGGGAGGTTGGTAGCCATACAGGCACTGGAAGGGAGACATCCCAGTGGCAGATGTAGGGAGAGTATTGTGGGCATACTCAACCCAAGGCAACTGAGAGACCCAGGAGGTGGGGTTGGAAGAGACCAGGCAGCGTAGCGTGGATTCCATCTTCTGGTTGGCTCTCTCCGCCTGACCATTAGATTGGGGGTGAAAACCAGATGTGAGACTGACTGTAGCTCCAATGGCCAAACAGAAGGACTTCCAGACAGCAGAGGTAAACTGAGGGCCACGGTCGGAAACGATATCACTGGGCAAACCGTGGACCCTGAAAACCTCCCTAACCAGGATCTCGGACGTCTCCGAGGCAGAGGGAAGCTTGGCAATAGGCACAAAGTGGGCGAACTTGCTGAATCTGTCCACGATAGTCAGAACGACCGTGTTCCCCTCAGAAGCGGGCAACCCAGTGACAAAGTCCAGGGCCAGATGCGACCATGGTCGCCGGGGAATAGGAAGGGGGTGAAGTAGTCCAGAGCTGGGCCGATTGGTACTCTTATTCTGCGCACACACTGGACAGGCAGCAACAAAACCCCCGAGTATCCTCGGCCATGGCAGGCCACCAAAAACATCTGCGAAGAAACGCCATCGTCCGAGCCACGCCAGGGTGACAAGCCATCTTGCTGGCGTGGGACCATTTGAGGACAGCAGGACGAACCGACTCAGGCACAAACAACCGACCCGGGTGGACCGTTACCGGGACCGGGCTGCGTCCGAAGGGCCGCCATCACCTCCTCCTCAATCTTCCACATAACTGCTCCCACGACGCAGTTCCGGGGGAGAATTGTCTCGGTCTTGGACCCACTCTCTTCCGTCTTGGAGAACATCCGGGACAAGGCGTCCGCCTTGCCGTTCTTAGATCCAGGTCAGAACGTCAGGGAAAACTTGAATCGTCCGAAAAACAACGCCCACCTGGCCTGACGGGGAGTTGAGACGTCTAGCCGATTGCACGTAAGCAAGATTCTTGTGGTCAGTCCAGACAATAAACGGTTGCTCCGCCCCCTCCAACCAGTGGCGCCACTCCTCCAAGGCAAGTTTCACCGCGAGAAGCTCCCGGTTACCCACATCGTAATTCCTCTCCGCAGGCGAAAGGCGACGAGAGTAGTAGGCGCAGGGATGGAGTTTACTGTCCGTGGAGCATCGCTGCGACAGGATGGCGCCAACTCCCACATCAGACGCGTCCACTTCAACGACGAACTGACGGGCCGTGTCCGGTTGAGAGAGAATCGGTGCGTTGGTGAATCGCCTCTTCAAATCCAGAAACGCTCGATCCGCCTCCGGATTCCACTTGAAGGTCCTGATACTGGAAGTCAAGGCAGTTAACGGAGCGGCCACACGGCTGTAATCCCGGATGAATCTGCGGTAGAAATTCGCAAACCCCCAAAAATCTCTGGAGCTGCAATCTCGCACCGGGCTGGGCCCATTCCAGAACCGCTCTAACCTTCTCCTGGTCCATCCTAATCTCTCCCCCTGGAGATGATGTACCCGAGAAAGGATGTCGTGTGGGCGTGAAACTCGCACTTCTCGGCCTTCACGAACAGGCGATTCTCCAACAATCGCTGCAGAACCTGCCGGACATGCTGGACGTGGTCGGAAGGTTCCTTCGAGAAGATCAGAATGTCATCCAGGTAAACAAACACAAAGAGACCGATCATATCTCTCAGGACGTCGTTCACCATACTCTGGAATACCGCTGGAGCATTGGTCAGTCCAAACGGCATCACCTGATACTCAAGTGACCCATCGGTGTATTGAAACCCGTCAACCACTCGTCCCCCTCTCTGATCCGGACCATGTGATACGCATTGCGTAGGTCTAGCTTGGTGAACACCGTAGCACCCTGTAAGGAGTCGAAGGCAGAACTCATCAAGGGCAGGGGATACTTGTTCTTGACCGTGATGTCATTCAACCCCCGATAATCAATACACGGTCGAAGAGAGCCATCCTTCTTACCCACAAAGAAGAATCCTGCCCCCAGGGGTGATGACGAGGGACGAACGAGACCAGCAGCTAGGGACTCCTTGATGTAGGTCTCCAAAGCCTCACGTTCAGGTCGGGAGATACTGTATAACCTTCCCTTAGGGTAGACAGCTCCAGGGAACAGGTTGATGGCACAATCATATGGTCGGTGGGGAGGGAGTGACAGAGCCTTCTGCTTACTGAACACTTCCCCCAAATCGTGATATGTCTCGGGAACCAGGGACAAATCTGGGGGTTTAGCCTCAATCACCTGACTGGGAACCGAATGGGGACAGGCAGTCTTGAGACAGTTAGCATGACAATCAAGGCTCCAACTCGTTACCTTGCCCGTCACCCAATCGAACGTGGGATTGTGTTCCTTCAGCCAGGGGTATCCAAGGACCAGAGGAACATGGGAAGACGGCAGAATGAAGAATGAAATCATCTCAGAATGATTCCCCGACAACAGCATCTTAACCGGTTCAGTCCTCATCGTGATACGTGCCAGACTACTGCCGTCCAGAGTGGTAGCTTCAATGGCTTCCGGCAATTGCTCCTTGGAAAGCCCCAGCTGTTCCACCAACTCGGCATCAAGAAAGCTTCCATCGGCACCTGAATCGATAAAAGCGTTAATCGCTAAGCTCTGATTCCTGTTCATAAGGGTAGCCGGGAAACGGGGTCTGACAGAGGTATTGAGAGGTCGAAACTGGCTCGCTAAAAGTCCTCCCAACTTTAGCGAGCCGCGCAGTTTGACGACCGCCGGGAACCAGTGGCGAGGTAATGTCCCGAACCACCACAGTAGAGGCAACAGTTAGTCCTACGTCTGTGTTGGCGCTCCTCCTTGGTTAACCCGTGCCGCCCCACTTGCATGGGTTCAGAATCGGGAGACAGGACCTCTCCACTAATCCTGTGTGGTGGACGATGATCGACGTATTCTGGTCCAATCCCCGACCCGACTGGCACCTGAGAAGCTGATCGGTTGGACGGGACCCATTGCTTCTCCCTCCTTCGCTCTCGGACTCGATTATCCACCCGAATAGACAAGGCTACCAAGCTGTCCAGGTCACTAGGCTCCGGATAGGAGATCAACTCATCCTTGAGCTGCTCCGACAGACCCTGGTAAAAGGCCGCTTGCAGAGACTCCTCATTCCACCCACTCTCCACAGCCAACGTCTTGAACTCGATCACGAAATCGGCCACGCTGCGAGTTCCTTGGCGAAGCGAAAACAGGCGCCTAGCTGCGTCCCCCCCTCGGACGGAATGGTCGAAGAGCTTCTCATCTCGGCCGTGAACCCCTGGTATGAAGCCATGCAGGGATCCTGTCGTTCCCAAACGGCTGAAGCCCACTCCAGCGCTCGACCACGCAGCAACTCAATCACAAAGGCTATCCTAGCTTTGTCTGTGGCATAAGAGTAGGGCTGTAGATCGAACACTAATCCACACTGCATAAGGAAGGAACGGCATCTTCCCAGCTCCCCCTCATATTTATCCGGCGTCGGAACCTTGGGCTCACGGAAGGGCACAGCTCCAGACGCGGCAGGCGAGATGGGTGAAACCGGTAGTGGATCCTCCACCGAAACTTGCGCTGGTTCTGGACCTCCGTCAGACCGGTAGACAGGTTCCGAACTGACAACGCGATCTCCTGTAGTACCGTGCTATGATGGCCCAACATCTTCTCCTGATGGGTAATGGCATGGCGAACAGAGTCCAGGTCCGCTGGGTTCATTACTGGCCGGATCGTTCTGTCACGGTTTACTAAGCCAGAACCCAGAAGCAGACCAGGACAAGGTAAGTGGTGTCAAAGGTGAGTGTTTATTTAACTGATCCACGAGTGCAGCTGAATAATCCAGGGAACAGAGCGGGCGGGCGTGGATGAGTTGTTGAGGGTGCAGTAGTTGGTCCAATGATGGCTCGGCAGCCGCCGACCATCAGGCAGAGGTGGGGTGAAGGTTCCGGACGAGTGACTGCAGGGAGAACAAAACGGAGGTAAGCATACAACAAGCAAACAAGGTGCAAAACAACAAAAACTAATGCTCTAAGCTCTAAGACTAGATCCGCTGATAAACATACTGTTCATGGCTAACGATCCGGCAGGGAATGGATGTTAGGCCAGAGCCTAAGAAGGGTGATGATCAGGACCAGGTGTGCAGATTGCTGATGGGATGCAGGTGCGGAAATCAAGAGAGCTCCCGCCTAGCAACGTTGCCCGGCAACCAGGCAGGGAGCGTTCCAGAACCCTCGGGAAACTGGAGATCACGAGCAGAAAGACTAGTACACAGACAGGACCCGACTCAGACTGCCGGGATCGTTACACTACGCCCTTTCGTCAGTGATTGGTCAATAGGGATTCTTCAATTTTACATCTAACTAAGATGTTTGGTGCAGTATTTCTCAAGTAAAAAAATGTGCATGAAAACAAGTCGTCTATTGTTGAATGACAACAAACACTTAATTGACCAATGTTGATCGGTACCCGAACTTCGGCTTGCCTTGAGGAAAAAAATGTGTGTGCACCAACAGCCAAAAAAAACCTTGCAGAAGACCAAAACGAACAAAAACGTCACAAAATGTCATCATAATATATGCACGAAATGTTCGTAACAGTTGCGGATGGGAAGTATGCGGACGCCTTTACTGTCCTATAGTGAGCACTGGTATTGTATTGTCATTCTGCCTCTACCATTTATCCTCACTGCTCACCAGTATATACTGTAACACATCCATCTCATACAAACAGTCAGGGGTCATCTCCAATCAAGGCCTTATGATATTATATTCATGGTACAGTATGTGTACTGTAATAAATGTGTAAAACACAGTGTATGGATTTTGGGGAAGCTTGGCTACTATTGGGTGGATTTTTTGGAAACTTTTGAATGGTAGCCTATATTTTTACACATAAACACATAGCAGACATTGAGGAAAAATCTTTAGAAAATACATGTTTGTGTATGAAAACAGTAGTGACGACAATGGAGGAAGATGGATATGCCCTTACAGAAAAACCACATGAATTTCACGTGATCAAGTGATCTTATGTGAAGTTAATGTGATAACTTGACAACATGTAAGCAACGTGATAACATGAAACTACACATGTGAAAAAGTGATCACGTGAAGTGTTCCAAAAACACATGTTTTCACATGTGAAATCATTGGTTTTTCTGTAAGGGTGTTCTCAGCTGCTGTTTGGTGTACAGAAGTTGTCAGCTTCTTGTACTGGAGTAACTTGACTACAGAGTGTGTTATGCAAAGCGGGGGTCAACAAAGGAACAGTATAAAAGGCTGGGAGGGAAACAAGCAACACTGTGATCCAGTCTGAGCTGTGATATGACTAATGCTCTTTAACGTAAACAACAGTTATTTACAAACACCTAGACACTGGATAACGGTTGAGCATTGTGATACAGACTGTGGAGACTGTGGAGTGTGTTAAAAAAGAATACAATAAAGTCCAAAAATAGAATTCAAGGATAAGACTAGCATCTTGCATGGATATACTGTATCTGTGCTCGGTGCTCCAATGACAAAAACAGCTTCTGTATCTACACTAGTTACTCTATAGGAAACAACCTCTCATATGAACCTATTCCTCTCACACTCACATTAATAACATATAAATCAGGGAGGTAAAAGTAGGGGTACAGGAATAAGCTCTTTTCTCATTGTGTGGATGTGAAAAGTAAAAAATGAAAGCTGAGATAACACCATGGGAAGCCTGGGGACCAGCAGCACTGGGCCCCATGCTGGCTTGGAGGCTTCACAAGATGCTTTACTGTGTTTTTTTTGCTCTGTGCATGAACACATCCTGGTGTGTGCCAGAAAGGTAGTCACTGCTCCAGCATCAGTGGAACTGGCACAAACTAAAAATGGGTATCTAACAACAAACAATAACAAGATAACTAATAATGTAGGCACGCTGTGTCCATAATAAGTGTATGGGTTGTAGGTTGGGAGCTTTTGTGAAGGAGCACAGTTAGAAAGATATGGCATATAGAAGCAAACCGGATGGACATCATGAAAATGATCGGAGAGGTTGAGAGTAGAAGAAGTTCAGGAGAAAGAACAAACAAAATGTAATTATTGTAAAATTGACTGTGTCCATAAAATGTAGATAGTGGGTATGGGCTGGAAGTAGAGGCCTAGGCGTTGTTGTTCACTAGTTTACTCCAAGTGGGGAAAGGGTGGCGGGGTTGGAAAGTAATAAAGGGGAATATATATATATTTTTAAAGGATATGTATGTGTATGTATGTATGTATGTATGTATGTATGTGTATATTGTGATGTCACGAGAGGCTACACAGCTTTCAGCGGGATTGCTCAAGTAGTGCAAGGAGACCAGGTTCAACCAAAACAAGGATTTTATTAAAGGTCTTGGGAAACTAACGAAAGTATAACACAATACTGTTCTCTGGTGGCTCTTAAGGGTTAACAGTTCAGGGATGTCTCTTCCACATCCAAAATCATAACTCTCCCTCGCTCAAATAACTTTTCCCCAGTCTTACTGTCTTCCACGTTGCAGCTAGTGGCCAACCCAGCAAAACGTCCTTCCAAATGTCCCACACGTATTTCCACCGGTGCATATATCCAAAGGTGAGTATTTCCCCAAAGGTAAGTATCTCCAAATCCTTATATTCCTCCTGGAAGTGGACGTGCAGCACTCTTGTCCTCCAGAGAGCCCAGGTTGGAGACCGTGTCTCTTCCCTTCAACAAACCTTCAGCTCATCAGCTCCTGATTGGTTTCAGCTGCGTGGGAAGATTGGCCATAGAGGGTTGGAGTTCCCGACCATACCAGCAGATGGAGCCATAGCTGTCTGGGTTTGCAGCCATCTCAGGGGGATGTAACGTCCCTCCAGGACACAGCCTCTCGTGACATCACACATCCCCCTCCTCGGGACCGACGTCTCGTCGGGGTAAAGGCAGCGAAGAAGGCATCACGCCGGGAGAGGGCGTCCGCATTGCCGTGGTGCTTGCCAGACTGCTCTCTCTTCAACTCCTCCAACTCTAGGACCAGGGACTCCGCCTCCTGTTGTCTCTCCTTGAGTTTCTTACTGAACGCATCAGCCTTGGTTTTAGCAGAGTTTAGCTTCTGTTGAGCAGCTTTCAGTTCCTCTCTCTCTCTGCCTCCGCATTCTTCATCTTGTTCTCCAACACCTTGTACTTCTCCTCTGCCTTCTTCTGGACCTCCTTACTACTGCGCAGGGTCTCCTCACACTCCTCGATGGTCCTGCACAGCCTCTCCAGCTCCTCCTGTTGCTTAGGAAGGAGCTCTGTTGGAGTTTAGCCTGGAGGATATCTAACTCTTCTGTCTTCATGTCTAACTGTTGCTTTAACAAACGATACCTCTCAGCGGTCCCCTTCAGACCAGACAGTTCTTTGTCCAGATTCTGTAGCTCCGTCTCTGTGTCGGTCTGGGCACCTGCCATCCCTATCAGAGCCCGGGCGGGAGTGAGTAACTCGGAGGATTGCACCGGAGCCTTCCCAGGATGAGTCTTGCCTCTCCGTTTCCGAGGTACTCGGGTTATCCTCTCCTGAGACTCTCTCCAGAGTGGGTAAAAGGCTGGGCAGTCTCGTCCAATTAGGACAGGGACGGGGAGGGAATCAACCACCCCGCCGTCGTGTGTATGGTTCCCCGTGTGCTGGTCATTGTAAGTTCAGTAATGGGGTATTCTCTGGTGTCCCCATGGACACAGGAAACTGGGAGGACTTTCCCCGGGGTCAGACACGTTGGGCCCACCAAATCCTTACGCACCAGGGTGGCCCGGCTACCAGAATCCAGTAAGGCCTCCACATCATGGTGATTCACAGTTACCGGGCAGGTGGGGGTCGATCTGGGCCGCCATCTACGACTCCCAAGAGCGAGGCAAACCGGTGTGTGGGTGCTGAGCTGGAGGACTCCGCAGTGGGCATAGGTTCATCGGCTGGTTTCCCACACTGCCAGGAGATATGTCCCATCTCCCCACACCGGTAACACTGTCGAAGTTCCCCCTCCTGGTGTACTCTTCTTGGACCCGCCTGGTTTCTGGCTCCCCCTGGAGCCGGGATAAGTCCTGACGTGGCTGGGTTCGAGACCTTGGGGTCCTTTGGACGGGTTCTTCCCATTTGTGGTGGGGCCGCCTCCTGGGGTCTTTTCGGGAAGCATTCAGCATCTCCGCTGTGGCCTGGTACTTTTCCACAGCTTCCACGGTCAGATCAGCCGTGGTCAAGGCCTGTTGACTGATGAACCGTTTTGCCTCATAAGGCAGGGCGCGTAGGTAACGATCCACCACAACGGCCTCCACCACCGCCGCTGCTGTATTCCTCTGCGGATCCAGCCATTTCCTTGCGATTCGGACAAGTTCATGCATCTGCGCCCGAGGAGGTTGGTCTGGTTGGAAGGTCCAGCTGTGAAAGCGCTGGGCCATACCAAACTTTGTGAGTCCATATCTGCTGAGGATCTCAGACTTCAGGGCATCATAGTCAGTAACCTGGTCAGGGCCCAGGTCCCGGACAGCATTCAGCGATTCCCCGGTTAGAAAGGGGGCTAACAGACCAACCCACTGTTGCTTGGGCCAGGCTTCCCTAGTGGCCGTGGCCTCAAATGCATGCAGGTATGCCTCAATGTCATCGGTAGCTCCCATCTTAGATATAAAGTCACTTGCCTTTATTGGGCGGGTATTTTGGACCACCCTCTGTCTCTGCAACTGCAATTCCTCTGCCTTCAGAAGGTTGGCTTTCTTTTGCTCCTCCAAGAGAGCCACGTTTGCTTGCATCTGGGCTTGCTGGCCAGCAACAAGGGCTTTCAATATGTCCTCCATTTCAGTCGGGCGGGGAGCCTACGGCCAACTTGGAAAACTGGGTGATCAAACCTTCGGTATCCTCCTCTGACATGCACTATTAACGCTTGAGCGTGCCTGTATTCTCCACCATCTGTGATGTCACGAGAGGCTACACAGCTTTCAGCGGGATTGCTCAAGTAGTGCAAGGAGACCAGGTTCAACCAAAACAAGGATTTTATTAAAGGTCTTGGGAAACTAACGAAAGTATAACACAATACTGTTCTCTGGTGGCTCTTAAGGGTTAACAGTTCAGGGATGTCTCTTCCACATCCAAAATCATAACTCTCCCTCGCTCAAATAACTTTTCCCCAGTCTTACTGTCTTCCACGTTGCAGCTAGTGGCCAACCCAGCAAAACGTCCTTCCAAATGTCCCACACGTATTTCCACCGGTGCATATATCCAAAGGTGAGTATTTCCCCAAAGGTAAGTATCTCCAAATCCTTATATTCCTCCTGGAAGTGGACGTGCAGCACTCTTGTCCTCCAGAGAGCCCAGGTTGGAGACCGTGTCTCTTCCCTTCAACAAACCTTCAGCTCATCAGCTCCTGATTGGTTTCAGCTGCGTGGGAAGATTGGCCATAGAGGGTTGGAGTTCCCGACCATACCAGCAGATGGAGCCATAGCTGTCTGGGTTTGCAGCCATCTCAGGGGGATGTAACGTCCCTCCAGGACACAGCCTCTCGTGACATCACAATATATATATGTATATGTATGTATGTGTGTATATATGTTTGGCGGTGGGTCAGTCATGGTGTGGGATGGCATTTCTTTGGGGGGCCGCACAGCCCTCCATGTGCTCGCCAGAGGTAGCCTGACTGCCATTAGGTACCGAGATGAGATCCTCAGACCCCTTGTGAGACCATATGCTGGTGCGGTTGGCCCTGGGTTCCTCCTAATGCAATACAATGCTAGACCTCATGTGGCTGGAGTGTGTCAGCAGTTCCTGCAAGAGGAAGGCATTGATGCTATGGACCGCCCGTTCCCCAGACCTGAATCCAATTGAGCACATCTGGGACATCATGTCTCGCTCCATCCACCAACGCCACTTTGCACCACAGACTGTCCAGGAGTTGGCGGATGCTTTAGTCCAGGTCTGGGAGGAGATCCCTCAGGAGACCATCCGCCACCTCATCAGGAGCATGCCCAGGCGTTATAGGGAGGTCATACAGGCACGTGGAGGCCACACACACTACTGAGCCTCATTTTGACTTGTTTTAAGGACATTACATCAAAGTTGGATCAGCCTGTAGTGGTTTTCCACTTTAATTTTGAGGGTGACTCCAAATCCAGACCTCCATGGGTTGATACATTTGATTTCCATTGATAATTTTTGTGTGATTTTGTTGTCAGCACATTCAACTATGTAAAGAAAAAAGTATTTAATAAGATGATTTCATTCATTCAGATCTAGGATGTGTTATTTTAGTGTTCGCTTATTTTTTTTTAGCAGTGTATATATATACAGTGGGGAGAACAAGTATTTGATACACTGCCGATTTTGCAGGTTTTCCTACTTACAAAGCATGTAGAGGTCTGTAATTTTTATCATAGGTACACTTCAACTGTGAGAGATGGAATCTAAAACAAAAATCCAGAAAATCACATTGTATGATTTTTAAGTAATTAATTTGCTTTTTATTGCATGACATAAGTATTTGATACATCAGAAAAGCGGAACTTAATATTTGGTACAGAAACCTTAGTTTGCAATTACAGAGATCATACGTTTCCTGTAGGTCTTGACCAGGTTTGCACACACTGCAGCAGGGATTTTGGCCCACTCCTCCATACAGACCTTCTCCAGATCCTTCAGGTTTCGGGGCTGTCGCTGGGCAATACAGACTTTCAGCTCCCTCCAAAGATTTTCTATTGGGTTCAGGTCTGGAGACTGGCTAGGCCACTCGTTGTCATGCTGGAAGACCCAGCCACGACCCATCTTCAATGCTCTTACTGAGGGAAGGAGGTTGTTGGCCAAGATCTCGCGATACATGGCCCCATCCATCCTCCCCTCAATACGGTGCAGTCGTCCTGTCCCCTTTGCAGAAAAGCATCCCCAAAGAATGATGTTTCCATCTCCATGCTTCACGGTTGGGATGGTGTTCTTGGGGTTGTACTCATCCTTCTTCTTCCTCCAAACACGGTGAGTGGAGTTTAGACCAAAAAGCTCTATTTTTGTCTCATCAGACCACATGACCTTCTCCCATTCCTCCTCTGGATCATCCAGATGGTCATTGGCAAACTTCAGACGGGCCTGGACATGCGCTGGCTTGAGCAGGAGGACCTTGCGTGCGCTGCAGGATTTTAATCCATGACGGCGTAGTGTGTTACTAATGGTTTTCTTTGAGACTGTGGTCCCAGCTCTCTTCAGGTCATTGACCAGGTCCTGCCGTGTAGTTCTGGGCTGATCCCTCACCTTCCTCATGATCATTGATGCCCCACGAGGTGAGATCTTGCATGGAGCCCCAGACCAAGGGTGATTGACCGTCATCTTGAACTTCTTCCATTTTCTAATAATTGCGCCAACAGTTGTTGTCTTCTCACCAAGCTGCTTGCCTATTGTCCTGTAGCCCATCCCAGCCTTGTGCAGGTCTACAATTTTATCCCTGATGTCCTTACACAGCTCTCTGGTCTTGGCCATTGTGGAGAGGTTGGAGTCTGTTTGATTGAGTGTGTGGACAGGTGTCTTTTATACAGGTAACGAGTTCAAACAGGTGCAGTTAATACAGGTAATGAGTGGAGAACAGGAGGGCTTCTTAAAGAAAAACTAACAGGTCTGTGAGAGCCGGAATTCTTACTGGTTGGTAGGTGATCAAATACTTATGTCATGCAATAAAATGCAAATTAATTACTTAAAAATCATACAATGTGATTTTCTGGATTTTTGTTTTAGATTCCGTCTCTCACAGTTGAAGTGTACCTATGATAAAAATGACAGACCTCTACATGCTTTGTAAGTAGGAAAACCTGCAAAATCGGCAGTGTATCAAATACTTGTTCTCCCCACTGTATATATATATATATAAACATGGGGGATTGGAAGTGATGCAGACAATTACATTGATGGAAGTTACAATCTATCTGCAATATTAAGCTGATCGACCCCCCCCCCAAAAAAATGAAAGAAATGGGTATCAGAGGAAGCAAGGGAATACGGAGAGGTTTTAAGGGTTTGCCTCTGACCGTGTAAGTGTGTGCATGTGTATATGTGTGTGTGCACAAGTGTGTGCGTGCTAGTGTGTGCGCACACGTGTGTTGTGTAGAGGAGGGGGTGTGGGGGGGGGCTTGTGAAAAATAGGTTGATGTGACCTACAATACATATCCACATGGCTGCTCATTAACATACATGCATAATTCTGAGGCAGATCATAAACAGTGACTTGTGTCACAGAGAAGGCAATAAGGCTATTTACATTATTTGCATTGTGCCTTTTGTTTGCCTTTAACCGTCTCACCTCCAGGCCAGATGGCACACTTAAGTGATAATGCCAGAGAAGCCAGTGTTTGGAGGATATATTGACACCGGCTTCGAGGGCATTATCACTTTTATACAACAGGTTACCAAGGTATTCAAATAATGATTGACATATTTTCATTAAAAACATTATTTTGATGAATGTATTCATACTAAATCATCCTTCCACAAGATGTAGTCCCGACACAAATCTAGGGATGCTACCCAAGCCAGCTGGTAGTTCGTTCTAGCGGTTCGGTTGCCAGAGACGCGACCCAGTCGTTCAGTCTTTTTGTTCTGTATCTATGGACGCGACCCAGTCATTCATTCTAAATGTTCCATTGCCATACTGGCTGGCAACATTCTTATCCCTTGCTTGCTAGCTAGCCAACTACGGCTAACTTACAGTCACGCCAAAAAGTGCAGCCAGAATAACAGCAAAGTAGCTGTATTGGCATTTGTTTAAGCTGTTTTCTAGTGACATTTATTTGGATACATCCATAACAATGAGCTAATGAGGCGCGATTTTGCCTGGCATAGAAAATGTGCTCACTCGTCAGGACACTGTTGTTCAGAGGAGCTAGCCAACAACACAGCTAACACAATCACTTCAAACTGAAGCTGGAAAGACTGCAAACTAGCTGCACTTCATTTCGTTTGACCTTTTTTGACATTTTTCATCAGTCACATTTCTTTGTATATATCCATAAAAATGATGTCAGCTGATTTATGATTTCGACTGGCTGAGAAACGCTGCCTGCCTGTCTGTCTCGTCCCGGCTTCTGACACATTCATTATTATGGGACAGCTGGAGATCGAATTTGAATAGTGAAACAATGTTGCAAATGTTGGAGAGACAGACAGCAAGGTTTATACAAATCTCTGCTGTTGAAAACGAAATGTTAGTCTAAAAGAAATGTGAGATAATGTCTGGATGCTTTTTATAGTGGAGATCAAGTTTATAAATTGCTTGGCTGAGCTGATGAGACAGTGGATTGCGCAGTCAGATGGAACAGAGTAAATAGTAATTTTAACGTTGTACATTTAGCCGTTGGTAACTTGTGGAATAGACACCGGCTGGAATGCGCTTTTAACCAATCAGTATCCAGGATAAGACCCACCCGTTGTATAAACTCAAATAAACCTCACCCGCTCATAATGACAAGCTGAATGGACAAATGAACCAGATTGACTGGGGATCTCTCCATTTTGGGGAATTGCATGACTGAAATGTACATGAGGACAGTAATATTATAATGGTGGAGGTTGCTAACCCCTTTACACTCTAGGTGATAACAAGTCTATATACTTTAGTGTCAGTGCTGAAGATCAAATCTACCATGTAAATTCAGACCACATAAACATAGCACTCAAAATGTATGTTAACCAATGTTAGACGTGTCTATAGACACGAAGGGGAAAATAAACACCTTGATGGCCGTATTCTTCAAAACATAAGGTGGAATGGGGAATCTCTGTTTAACAATAGTGAGTCACATGATCCTTTATGACTTTGAATTCCAATACCTTATAAACGCACAAATACCACGGAGCCACAGGACACATGGAGAGATGTTTGAACCTTGCCAGTGTTCCCAGCCCCCTGACCGTGGAGGCTGTGTGCTGTTGTCTATCTGTTTGCCTGGCTCTCTGTGGCTGGAGTTTGCAGCAATCATCCCCAGGACAACTATTAATCACAGGCTGAAATGATAGATGTTCTGCACACTAGCAATGCCATCTATTTTGCCTAAGTACAAACAGTAGATGTGGCATGCATATTTATCAACAGTTGTGGCTCACACACACAGCGAGCGCATACACACACCTATTCTTCACCTCTGCCTTCAAACAGCATCAGCACCACAACGGCGCAGTGTTCAGACTGAAATATAACAATTACTGCTACTGTGTAATGGTGCATTGCTGACTCTCTAGAGCCATTTTGATTAGGCACTGGAGATAATTCTGGTCAGTCTTTGGCGCAGGGTCTCTACATTTATTTTCTACAGGCTTTTACAGGACTCCCTGTCCTCTACTAATGACAAGTCACTAGGTCCTGAAAAACATATTAGACCACATACCTTTTATATATTATAAATGCAGAGATTTATGCAACATCTTTCGTGCAGTATGACATGTTTTTGGTCGCTGTTAACTAGATCAGTGATGAGTATATTCACCGAGCTGATCAAACCCATTTTCTAATGATGGACACTTACAGTATCCAGGTCTTAAACACAGTCCGAAGGAACTCACTTTATTGGCTCCTTCCTGTTCAACCCCCTCCAAGAACAACAGGGCTCTTAGTATAATGGCCTACCCACCCATATACACAGTTGCATGATAGAAAACAATGTATTGTAAAATGGCTGCAGTTTCATCTAATGAAGTAAGAAACCCCAAACGCAGGTAAATACAGTAGTGTAGTATCGATAATGAGGACATAACCCTCCTCTGGAGTCTGGGCCACGAGCGATGAAATCAATTCAGTATGCCAGGAAATGTCCAAGTAAATAAATCCAAAATAATTGCATGGTTCCCCTACATTCCCCAAACTGAGTGGCAATGAAGAGCCACAACCGGATAGGATTAGACATCAGTCACTTCTCTGCCTTCATGCGTCACTGCCTAAAACAATAGGAATCCAACTATAATTGTTTACCATATTTTGGGCGTTGTAGTTTTTAAAAATTCATAGATAATTTAGTCCATTTTGGACAAGGGCTGGAATATGGGCTATGGAACAAATTGTCATAATTATCCTGTTTTCTCTCACTAGGCTTTCTGAAATGATTGTCAAAAGCAAGTGTGGCATCCTGAGACTTGTGTTTTGCGAATGCATGTACTATTTAACTGTCATAATTTCATCATGTCATATCATATTACATGTGGTTGTCCCAACTAGCTATCTTAAGATGAATGCACTAATTGTAAGTCACTCTGGATAAGAGTGTCTGCTAAATGACTAAAATGTAAATGTAATATCCTTTTGAAAAGTTTTGAAACCGAGCTGGATCCAGAATACACATTGGTAGTACACGACAGCAACGCCAGAACAGCAATATTTCCTGACACTGGGATGTGAGGAACATCAGTCTGTGTTCGTGTAACAGAGTTAAGAATGTACCATAAGCTCACTCCACAGCTAGCTTGAAATGTCGTGGATGGAACCATCCAATTGGTACCTTGTGGGTGGCTCAAACCGTTGGAACGTTGTCAACGAGGGCGGTCAGGTTAGCAAAGCAGAGGTCCAAAGTTCGAGCCAGACATGAGCTGAATTGGGGGGAAGTGGTACTCGCTAAGCAATCAACGTGACATCAGCACTCAGGTAAACAAGATTTATATCTGAACAAAATGCATGACCATAGGAAGACCTATAAACAAAAAAAGAAAGAGGTGAAGAACAAGGTAATAAACGGTGTCTGAAAGGGGGTGAATAATTCGGTACACAGTGCCGCCTCAGTGCCCTTGGCTGATGGGATGGTTTTCCTTACATCGTCGGGATGCTGTCTGGATGTTCCTCCTCCACTGCCCCTGTAAACCCAGAGAGCATCCCGACGATGTAAGGCACTGATACCCTGGCAGACCTGTATAGGCACAGGTTCTCCCTCATAACCCGTGGAGCTTTATTGTCCCTATACAACACACTGATGCCATGTCTAGACTTGACAGTTAATCTAGTTTATGTATTCTGATCATGGAGTTCTGGGTCCAGATTCACAAAACACTCCTACGTAAAAATTTTAAAAGCTTCTTAAGAAAATAAATAAGAAGTTCATAAGATAGTTCGTAAGTGCAATTCCTCAACAATATCTTAAGATGTAATGATTTTCTTAAGATGTTTGTTGCAGGCAACCGATTTAGCTAGCTATCTAGCTAGTAATGGCAATCATGATAGCATATTTCGTACTGAGATTACTATTCTAAAACATGTTGTTGGGTTTAAAATAATCAATACTGAAACTTTCAGATGAAGCTTGTGAGTGAATTAAACATGTTCAATTGCTTTCATGAGCTTATTCTCTCACTGCCCTGAGTTTAAGACAAGGGTTTAGCTATCTTGGAATTAAGAACATTTCCAATAACTTTATTTTCAATCTAATTTCTTCTTAACTTTTTGCTTAAGGAGAAACATAGGAAATAGCGCAAGAACATTTCCGAGAACCTTTTTGAGGAATAGCAATTGACTTCTTAAATATATAGTTAAGGAAAAAATGGCAGTTAAGAAGACATTTATTCTTAAGAAGGTTTTGTGAATCTGGGCCCAGATCATGGAATTCCAAATACATCATACATTTACAGCAGTGGAGGCTCCTCAGAGGAGGAAGGGGAGGACCACCCTCCTCAGTGAATTTCATAAAAATTAAAATAGTGAAACACTTAAAAATTTATCCTTTTTAGATAAAACTATACTAAATATATTCACGTCACCAAATAATGGATTAAAACACACTATTTTGCAATGAAGGTCTACAGTAGCCTCAACAGCATTGTAGTGTAGCACCATGGTGTAGCCGGAGGACAGCTAGCTTCCGTACTCATTTGGGGACATTGACCTCAATACAACACCTAGGAGGCTCATGGTTCTCACCCCTTCCATAGACTTACAGTAATTATAACAACTTCCGGAGGAAGTCCTCCAACCTATCAGAGCTCTTGCAGCATGAACTGACATGTTGTCCACCCAATCAAAGGATCAGAGAAGCATAAGTTACAGCTAGCTAGCACTGCAGTGCATAAAATGGGGTGAGTACTGTAGTTGACTCAGAGAGAGAAAAACAATAGTTGAACAGTTTTGAACAAATTAATTTATTCAAAAAGGAAGGAGAAGCAAGAGAGAGGGAGAGAGAGAGAGAGAGATTCCATAAAAAAAATTCAGCTACTTTTGCCTACTCAAACACCCAGCTCAAACAGTGGGATGCTATGTTAGCTAGCTGGCTATGACTATCCAACACAACACTGGAACTCTTCCAAGTCAAGGTAAGCTTTTGGTTTTACTAATTTATTGCCACCGGGGCCCGCCGGTGTAACTGCTAAACTGCTTACTGACTTACTGTACTGCATGATTGTAGCGGGTTCACTAACACGTTAGTTCTATTAGCTATGTTGACTATGACGTTACTTTAGCTAATATGGTGACAATGATGTAGGCTGTGTGTAGCAGTGGAGGTTGCTGAGGGGAGGACGGCTCATAATAATGGCTGGAATGGAGTCAATGGAGTGGTATCAACCACATGGAAACCACGTCTTTGATGTGTTTGATACCATTCTATTGACTCCATTCCATACATTGTTATGAGCCGTCCTCCCCTCAGCAGCCTCCACTGGTGTGTAGCAGTTATGATATGGTTTGGCTTGAAATGTTTTTTTGAGCTGGTCACATATAGCTGATGTGTTGTGCATTGAAGTCCACAAGCAAGGGAATAGGTGAGTGGAAGAGAGCGCGTAGATGCGAGAAGGAATACAACCTGGCTGCTATGAAAGTGAACTGTGTTTACGTGTGATCAGGGGTGTATTCATTCTGCCGATTCTGTTGAAACAGGGATAAACATATCTGAATTTATCCAATAGAAACTCTTGTTTGCAACTGTTGGACTAATGATTACACCCTAGATCAGCTAGATGCACGCAAGAGTGTACAAGGCGGTATTGAATGTGTCACTGTCCGTCCATGTGTCACTGTCTGTCACCTCAATTTTTCTCTCGACCTGAGTGCACCAACCTTGTAAACTTTAATTCAGATTGTAGCAACCTCATGATGGGTATAGGGAAAATTTGAGTATCATGTAGTAGCCTAAACCTATCGATGTTGCATTGAGCTGGGTGAATGGAATATGAATGACAGTCATCCAATATGCTTTATTAGAAATAAGGCCATGCTCATGAAAAGCAATTATCGTCCTCCCTAATCTTAAACGGAACCAACCGCCACTGGTCTACAGATATATTTAAATGTGTACACCATGTCCACATTGTGTCCGGGCTGTATATTCAAATACCAGTATGCATTCTGCAAATGGTGGAATAGGCAAAATATGATAATAACAAAACAACAACTTGATGGAAGTAGCTAACTACTGTAGCTAACTAGCCAGCTAACCTCTGTAGCTAGCCAGCAAACAAACAAGCAAAGCTAAAGGGTTAGCATAACTCTAGCCAAAATATTAGATAATAATAATAATAATAATAATAATATGCCATTTAGCAGACGCTTTTATCCAAAGCGACTTACAGTCATGCGTGCATACATTTTTGTGTATGGGTGGTCCCGGGGATCGAACCCACTACCTTGGCGTTACAAGCGCCGTGCTCTACCAGCTGAGCTACAGAGGACCACAAACAAATCATTTACATTCTTGTGGTAGAACAATGGTAACATTTCCTCACACTGGCCATGTCAAGTTACATTACATTTTTACATTTTAGTCATTTAGCAGACGCTCTTATCCAGAGCGACTTACAGGAGCAATTAGGGTTAAGTGCCTTGCTTAAGGGCACATCGACAGATTTTTCGCCTAGTCGGCTCGGGGATTAGAACCAGCGACCTTTCGGTTACTGGCACAACGCTCTTACCCACTAAGCTACCTGCAGCCCCCACTATTAGCTACCTGGCCAGCATTTATGAGGCCAGCAAACATATTCCTCACACACTAGGAACATATTTCCTCCAACATTATAATGAAAAGGTGCCTCTCGCTCCTAAAATACAAGTTTTCTGGAAACTTGTGGACGGAGTGCAGATGACATCGCCCACTGTATACGCTTTCGTTAGCCTGATTGCACCCAGACTGAGGATAAATCCACACACAATGCGTCCCTGACCACCTCCTGAGGTGGTCAGCCAGATCTGAACACAATCAGACCACAATGCGGATTTGTGCGTCTAGACGGCTGTGTTTACACAGGCAGACCAATTCTGACCAATCAGATCAGCTCTGAAAAAGATCTGATGTGAAAACATCTGATGTGATTGTTCAAAAGACCAATTAGTGGAACAAAATATCAGTATTGGGCTGCCTGTGTAAACGCAGCCAATCTGTCTTTTCAATGCAATCTTTTTATTCTGATAGCAGAAGTCACATGTAAGTGTCAAGTGTAGACACGGCCCCCTGTCTCAGCCTACAGTATCTATGCTGCAATAGTCTATGTGCCGGGGGGCTACCAATTGTTTTCTTGGTGACTATGGTCCCAGCTGCCTTGAGATCATTGACAAGATCCTCCCGTGTAGTTCTGGGCTGATTCCTCACCGTTCTCATGATCATTGCAACTCCATGAGGTGAGATCTTGCATGGAGCCCCAGGCCGAGGGAGATTGACAGTTATTTTGTGTTTCTTGAATTTGCGAATAATCGCACCAACTGTTGTCACATTCTCACCAAGCTGCTTGGCGATGGTCTTGTAGCCCATTCCAGCCTTGTGTAGGTCTACAATCTTGTCCATGACATCCTTGGAGAGCTCTTTGGTCTTGGCCATGGTGGAGAGTTTGGAATCTGATTGATTGATTGCTTCTGTGGACAGATGTATTTTATACAGGTAACAAACTGAGATTAGGAGCACTCCCTTTAAGAGTATTCTCCTAATCTCAGCTCGTTACCTGTATAAAAGACACATGGGAGCCAGAAATCTTTCTGATTGAGAGGGGGTCAAATACTTATTTCCCTCATTAGAATGCAAATCAATTTATAACATTTTTGACATGCGTTTTTTCTTTTCTTTTTGTTGTTATTCTGTCTCTCACTGTTCAAATAAACCTACCATTAAAATTATAGACTGATCATTTCTTTGTCAGTGGGCAAACATACAAAATCAGCAGGGGATCAAATACTTTTTTCCCTCACTGTATATAAAGAAGTCAAGAAAAAACTAAAAAGGAAACATTAGGGAATAAATGCCGAGACGATGATTAGAAAGAGAACCACAGGAAAGAAGATATGATATGAGGGGATGTTACATAGGGGAATATACAATGGCAGCAAACATAAAAATAATAACATATGAGGTAAACATGTGGAAGGAAAGGAACAGCTATAAACAATTTAGATAAGGGAAACATAGAGTAAGTCAATACAAATGGAGGACTATTGGAGAGCAACGCACGTGGATATTAATAGGGGAAGACAGGGTGATGACTCTGACCAAGAATCACAGCAAGGAGCTACGGGAGGCAAATTAAAAAGAGAATTGAGAAACAGAAAGACAATGACATAGCCAGATGTTAAGACGACTAACCATTGTAATTGGGCTATTTGCGGGATTTCTTTGTCATTTTAATAGCATTGGGTCTATGGCATAGACTAAAATCTGGGTTTCTGAGTGTAATTCAACTGTTGGTATGTTTTGCTGAGACAGATACTGCAGCCAGTGTTTGGTTTGGTGATGTAGAATTGACGATTTAGCAGCATGCTTGGTTTTAAATTGAAAGACTCACTTATGCCATCGGAATAGCGAGACGATTTTGAGGTAATCATTTTTTCAGTTGCTAGTTTAAACTACTGTGAATGGGGTTGTCATTTCAATCACTAAATTGAATATTAATACTATGGATACAAATTGAATATATGCTTGTCAACTACAGCAAGTGTTTGGTTTGTTACCTGTAGCCTAATCAGAAAGGACAGTTACCTAGATCTGCTGACTTCTAATAATGGCGGATTGGTGGTTTCATAAGAGCTGTGGCTATGATCTTAGTTAATAACAGGGGAAAATAAGAGTATAGTGCCGAAGCACAGGGAAGCGAGTGTGTTATCTTAATGGGAAGTGAAGCAAGGGGACAAAGAGAATAAAAATAGTATTAAAAAACACCAGGGTTAAAAAAGCAGTGTTGGAAAGAAGCAGAGTATGAAATATACCATTAAATGAGGAATATATAAACTTTTAGCTGAGATCACTACAGAAATATTACTGACCCAACATCGTAACAGAGACACTGAACCAAAACATGAAGCAATCTAGGATTGTGAAAGTTGTCAAGTTAGTTTTTTTAACCCTACAATAGAGGTAAATGCAGAACGCTGTTTGAGAATGGGTTTTACTTTTTGTCTGCTAGTAAGAATAGAAGAGTTTCCAGGTTTTGGTCTGCGGGTGTTAGCAACTGGGGCTCGCTGAACTGTAAGGGACATAATGGGTTAAGTTTGGTGTAGTGGGATCACTGGTTGCTGTGGATGGGAGGTAGTTTTGACTATTACGCTAATGGGGAAGTACCAATTTTTTGTAGGTTCTGGATTTATTAAACTTTAGGTTTATATTTTTAATAAATCAATGCAACAGATTGCGATGATTACATTACCGGAAAGGGGTTATAGGTTTATATTAGAAGGTGTAGTCAACTTAATGAAACGTGGTATTATCTGATGTGTTTTGAGTAGGATTATTTCTTATAGGATTGGTGGAAGTACCCTACAGTATGTATGTTAAAGAAGACATAGGAGATCACGTCTCAAACAACTTTTTAATAGACGCTTGGGGATCAAATATCACTGATTCATTTACATTTACGTTTACGTCATTTAGCAGACGCTCTTATCCAGAGCGACTTACACATTGGTGCATTCACCTTATAGCCAGTGGGATAACCACTTTACATATATTTTTATTTTTTTATTATTTTTTTTATTTATTTTTTGTTTGGGGGGGTAGAAGGATTACTTTATCCTATCCCAGGTATTCCTTAAAGAGATGGGGTTTCAAATGTCTCCGGAAGGTGGTGAGTGACTCCGCTGTCCTGGCGTCGTGAGGGAGCTTGTTCCACCATTGGGGTGCCAGAGCAGCGAACAGTTTTGACTGGGCTGAGCGGGAACTATGCTTCCGCAGAGGAAGGGGAGCCAGCAGGCCAGAGGTGGATGAACGCAATGCCCTCGTTTGGGTGTAGGGACTGATCAGAGCCTGAAGGTACGGAGGTGCCGTTCCCCTCACAGCTCCATAGGCAAGCACCATGGTCTTGTAACAGATGCGAGCTTCAACTGGAAGCCAGTGGAGTGTGCGGAGGAGCGGGGTGACGTGAGAGAACTTGGGAAGGTTGAACACCAGACGGGCTGCGGCATTCTGGATGAGTTGTAGGGGTTTAATGGCACAGGCAGGGAGCCCAGCCAACAGCGAGTTGCAGTAATCCAGACGGGAGATGACAAGTGCCTGGATTAGGACCTGTGCCGCTTCCTGTGTAAGGCAGGGTCGTACTCTCCGAATGTTGTAGAGCATGAACCTACAGGATCGGGTCACTGCCTTGTTGTTAGCGGAGAACGACAGGGTGTTGTCCAGGGTCACGCCAAGGCTCTTCGCACTCTGGGAGGAGGACACAACGGAGTTGTCAACCGTGATGGCGAGATCATGGAACGGGCAGTCCTTCCCCGGGAGGAAGAGCAGCTCCGTCTTGCCAAGGTTCAGCTTGAGGTGGTGATCCGTCATCCATACTGATATGTCTGCCAGACATGCAGAGATGCGATTCGCCACCTGGTTATCAGAAGGGGGAAAGGAGAAGATTAGTTGTGTATCGTCAGCGTAGCAATGATAGGAGCAGGGACGGCTTGTTCAATAGGGCGATATGGGCGACGCACTGCCAAACGGGAAAAGGAAGGGATTTTTTTCTAATCAATAAAAAAAAAAAAAAAAATATATATACTTTTTTTTTTATAAATTTATAAAAAATTATATCACGGCAACAGCAGTTATCAGTGTTCACGTCTGATCTGCCAGCCACTAAATGTCAAATCAGGCTAAAGTAGTGCTTCAAATGGCCCCGCCCGCTTTTTTGGGCGATTTCAGTCAGGTTGAAAATCGCCCAGAAGTCTCTCATAGCCTGTCATGTAAAATCTATTTTTTTCACATTTCAAAGCTTTCAATACATTCTCTATGGGTGTCTGTGTGCATGCACTTACGCGCTTTCGTCATACGTGACGTAACGTTGAACGTAACTAAGACAATGGCGGCTATCAGCGTCTATGTTGCGACCTGCAGTGTGGCGTTATTTTATGTTTTTAATTTGTAGACTTAGTTTACAAACATTCTGCAAACATTCTGCTTTGGACTGATCTTCGGTTTTGGACTGATCTTGTTGATCGTGTACATACCCGCTACGAACGGACTAAATAATGAAAACGCTGCTGGCAGAGAGGTGGAGCCGGCCACCTTCACCCTGGTCAGAGCGGACCGCGATCCTGGTAAGAGAGCGACTGTACCCCGACATTGAACTGCTTTCTGTGTCATTGAACCTTACTATTGTTGATAAAACAAGTTTACTGGAGAACGGAGAAAAAGTAGAGACTTTTGGACAAGGTGGATAATTGTATAATATAAGGCAGTTTATTCAGAGGTAAAGATATCTGCAATCGCGTTCACGGACCCGTTCGTCAAACTCTTAGGGAGCTATAAATCAAGCCCCATTACTTACCATATCAGATAAGAGAAATTGCTGCAGCTACATATATTTTACATCCTGGCCCTACATAGTTCACTATTTGCATCACTTACCAAAATATTACATGTGGTCATATATGCTTGGAAAGTGGAGATGCCATAGAACGTCAAAAAAGTAAACATTGCTGGAGACACATTGCGTTTGCTAGCGAAGAGATTTGTTGTGGCAAATGAACTTGGGCTGGGAATTGCCAGGAACCTCACGATAAGATATATGCATCAGCATTGCGAGTCTCATGATTCTATACGTATTGCGATTCGATACTGTGATTTTATTGCGCACCATATGTCTGTTGCAGAGGGATCAGAAAGCCATGAGAACGAGTTTTGATCAGTCATGGAAATAAAAGTGCTGAAAACAAATTGGCTCCCAATGTGAAAAGATTGAGAACAAGCTATGAAGGAACAATAATGGTGTTTTGGTGCAGGTACAGCCAACTAGCGCTAAAATATTGCGATATTGTCAATACAGTATATCGTAAAGTATCACTATGTAACTCGATTTCTTTCACCCCAATCCCTCAAATTAACGGTAAATAACTGAATTGTTTGCCCCACATTTAGCTAAGATGATTAGCTAGCCAGCTAAAATGTTTTATTTAGTTAGCAGTCGCATCTACAATAGTTTACTGTCAATAACATGTCTCCAAAAATGACGTGGTGTCTCCAATTGTGTTGACATTTTACAATTGCAATGCGCATCCATGAGTATCCACTTTCTGTAGCTCAGCTGGTAGAGCATGGTGCTTGTAACGCCAAGGTAGTGGGTTCGATCCCCGGGACCACCCATACACAAAAATGTATGCACGCATGACTGTAAGTCGCTTTGGATAAAAGCGTCTGCTAAATGGCATATTATTATTATTATTATTATCTGAAGAGAGCCCCGAAACATTGTGTGCAGACATTTTATGCAATAAATGAAGTAGGTTCAATCTAGTAGTTCTGATCTTCTGATTGGTCCTGATGAGTTGGGCGAGGTCCCCTCCAGGCTACTGTCACTGTTGCATTGGCTCTGAGTCGGGTTCTCTGTCTTCAAATGTTCAGCCTAAGAGAGGGGATTTTTTGTGTGTGTGTGTGTGTGTGTTTAACAGTGATGATGTGTGTGTGTGTGTGTGTTTAACAGTGATGATGTGTGTGTGTGTGTGTTTGTGTGTGTGTGTGTCCTCAGAGCAAGAACTCGTGAGTTGGAAGAACTGAGAGGCCTATGGCGTGGGTGTTGTCCTTGGCCACCTGCTGACAAGGCTGACAAGATAGGACCCTTTTGTCCATTGTTATTGGATAGGAACATAACTTATAACCAGCTCCTGACCTAAATAGATCTTAGCACAACATTTTACTCAACATATCATATTCCATATTCACTATAACAAATATATTTACTACGACATTAGCAAGAACCGCCACATCCTCAGCCGGCTAATCCAGTGTGTGAAGTTTTGCGGAGTGTTTGAGTTAGCTTTGCGAGGCAAAGATGAAACTGAGGGCTCCACCAACCCTGGTAAGCCAACACTTTTGAGATCAGTCAATAAATGCTTCTGGTATTGACTTATATGCTGCCCCTGTCTTCATGTTGTTGCTGGACATATCTTTTTTTAAATGTGTGTAGGTCACCTAAATCATCAGAAAAATTGCCCCTCCTGAGAATTTTTTCAGGAGCCGCCACTGGATAGGAGAGGCCATGTGAGGATATGACAGAGCCAAGTGACTTGGTGTATAGCGAGAATAGGAGAGGGCCTAGAACTGAGCCCTGGGGGACACCAGTGGTGAGAGCACGTGGTGCGGAGACAGCTTCTCACCACGCCACTTGGTAGGAGCGACCGGTCAGGTAGGACGCAATCCAAGAGTGAGCCGCGCCGGAGATGCCCAGCTCGGAGAGGGTGGAGAGGAGGATCTGATGGTTCACAGTATCAAAGGCAGCAGACAGGTCTAGAAGGACAAGAGCAGAGGAGAGAGAGTTAGCTTTAGCAGTACGGAGAGCCTCCGTGACACAGAGAAGAGCAGTCTCAGTTGAATGACCAGTCTTGAAACCTGACTGGTTTGGATCAAGAAGGTCATTCTGAGAGAGATAGCAAGAGAGTTGGCTAAAGATGGCACGCTCAATAGTTTTGGAAAGAAAAGAAAGAAGGGATACTGGTCTGTAGTTGTTGACATCAGAGGGATCGAGTGTTGGTTTTTTGAGAAGGGGTGCAACTCTCGCTCTCTTGAAGACGGAAGGGACATAGCCAGCGGTCAAGGAGGAGTTGATCAGCGAGGTGAGGTAGGGGAGAAGGTCACCGGAGATGGTCTGGAGAAGAGAGGAGGGGATAGGGTCAAGCGGGCAGGTTGTTGGGCGGCCTGCAGTCACAAGTCGCAAGATTTTATCTGGAGAGAGAGGGAGAAAGAAGTCAAAGCATAGGGTAGGGCATTGTGAGCAGGACCAGCAGTGTCATTTCACTTAACAAACGAGGATCGGATGTCGTCAACCTTCTTTTTTCAAAGTGGTTGACGAAGTCATCCACAGAGAGGGAGGAGGGGGAGGGGGAGGATTCAGCAGGGGAGGAGAATGTGGCAAAGACCTTCCTAGGGTTAGAGGCAGATGCTTGGAATTTAGAGTGGTAGAAAGTGGCCTTAGCAGTAGAAACAGATGAAGAAAATGTAGAGAGGAGGGAGTGAAAAGATGCCAGGTCCGCAGGGAGTCTAGTTTTCTTCCATTTCCGCTCAGCTGCCCGGAGCTCAGTTCTGTGAGCTCGCAATGAGTCATCAAGCCACGGAGCTGGAGGGGAGGACCGAGCCGGCCGGGAGGATAGGGGACATAGAGAGTCAAAGGATGCAGAAAGGGAGGAGAGGAGGGTTGAGGAGGCAGAATCAGGAGATTGGAGGGAGAAGGATTGAGCAGAGGGAAGAGATGATAGGATGGAAGAGGAGAGAGATAGCGGGAGAGAGAGCGAAGGTTGCGGCGGCGCATTACCATCTGTGTAGGGGCAGAGTGAGTAGTGTTGGAGGAGAGCGAGAGAGAAAAGGATACAAAGTAGTGGTCGGAGACATGGAGGGGAGTTGCAGTGAGATTAGTAGAAGAACAGCATCTAGTAAAGATGAGGTCAAGCGTATTGCCTGCCTTGTGAGTAGGGGGGACGGTGAGAGGGTGAGGTCAAAAGAGGAGAGGAGTGGAAAGAAGGAGGCAGAGAGAAATGAGTCAAATGTAGACGTAGGGAGGTTGAAATCCCCCAGAACTGTGAGGGGTGAGCCATCCTCAGGAAAGGAACTTATCAAGGCGTCAAGCTCATTGATGAACTCTCCAAGGGAACCTGGAGGGCGATAGATGACAAGGATATTAAGCTTAAATGGGCTAGTGACTGTGACAGCATGGAATTCAAATGAGGAGATAGACAGATGGGTTAGGGGGAAAAAATTTAGAATGTCCACTTGGGAGAGATGAGGATTCCTGTGCCACCACCCTGCTGACCAGATGCTCTCGGAGTATGCGAGAACACATGGTCAGACGAGGAGAGAGCAGTAGGAGTAGCAGTGTTTTCAGTGGTAATCCATGTTTCCGTCAGCGCCAAGAAGTCGAGGGACTGGAGGGTAGCATAGGCTGGGATGAACTCTGCCTTGTTGGCAGCAGAACGGCAGTTCCAGAGGCTGCCTGAGACCTGGAACTCCAGGTGGGTGGTGCGTGCAGGGACCACCAGGTTAGAGAGGCAGCAGCCACGCGGTGTGAGGCGTTTGTGTAGCCTGTGCGGAGAGGAGAGAACAGGGATAGGCAGAGGCATAGTTGACAGGCTGCAGCAAATGGCTACAATAATGCAGAGGAGATCGGAATGAAATGAACTAAACATCTGGGAAAGGAGAGAGCAGGGCCTCCCCTCACCACAACTCCCAAATATAACTCTCCCAACTTCCACCTCAGAAACTATAATTGTTTCACTGAAACACCCGAATATAACTCTCCCAACTTCCACTTTAGAAATTATAATTGTTGTAAACTACAGCGGTTCAATGTTTCTAGGAATAGACTCTAACTTACTTTATTCAGCTAGCTAACTTGGTACAGTATTCTTCCATGAAAACCGCCCAGGGCACCGTATCCTATGACGCCATAGCTAACTAGCATGCTAGCATCCAATAACACACGGTTTAGCACCAATACTTGGTTACAACAAACTACCAATAGTGTGTTAACAGATAATTTGTGTCCGTGTCTAGTTCCTTTCATAACGCAGCAATAATTAAACGTTGGCTAGCTAGCACAAAGTCAGTCATGCTAGCTACACAAGTGGACTACACATCTCGAATGTTCAGAAAGGGAAACTTTATGATTCCTTACGCGTAGTAATTGATTATATTTGCGATTGACTAAAATATTACATTTAGAGGGGTGACAGGAACAATCTAAGGGGAAACAGCTATTTACTATGTCGTTGGACTGTGATCCAGTAACGATACCATGATCATTTGATATGGGATCAAACAGAGCCGATTTTGGGGTTGAATGATCATGGTGAGAATTACAGAGAATGAAGTCTAAAGGGTAATCATTTTAAAAGACTCATTGTAAACTTAGAGAACCTTGAGTGGTTTTCATCTTTTAAGAGATTTTATGTCATCTTCGTCTGGAGTAGTCACAAGGAATTAAATAGAAACAAATGATTAATGAGTTAAGGGAAGACAGTGGAATTATCGTCGCCATGCGTATTGATGATTAAGAGTAAATGTTAACAATTTGTAAACATTATTTTCCAGGAGAAAAGGGCTTTCATTATCAGTGTATGTGGTCTTGGGAATAGATATTAGTTACATTCAGCAGTTTGATAAGTATGAAGATATCCGGATTAGGTCATAAGAGGGAGCTACCAAATTAAATAAGGCCTGGCCATTTTTGTTTGTTGTTTTCCAATATGATTTTTCAAATAACCACACACAACCCACCTATTATTTTTACATTTGAGTCATTTAGCAGACGCTCTTATCCAGAGCGACTTACAGTTAGTGAGTGCATGCATTTTCATACTGGTCCCCCGTTGGAATCAAACCCACAACCCTGGCGTTGCAAGCGCCATGCTCTACCAACTGAGCTACAATGGACTATATTAGGATGGTTACATAGGTTTTTTATTTTATTTTAGGGGTTTTCACGGGTTAGAGATGATAAATCTTAAAAGGGGCACGCTCATGGAATTTTCTGAAGTTTTTGTTTTCTGAGTGAGTTTTGGGAAACACGTGATTTCTTTTGAGCAGAAATGTAATGAGGACTTACTGTACACTTGGGATAAAAAATGTATGAAATGTTTTGACTGTTGTTAATGATTAGTCTACTATAGAATGAAACACTTATTTGAAGGGCTTGAATGACCTCTGACCTCTGTCCTGACTTTCTAGTGTGATTTGATCACCCACACTGGAAAACCGAGAGACATAGAATTTCAGGTCATTTTTTATACCGAGTTCAGGGTAATTTGTAATACTGATAATTATGAAGAAGTTTATAATTTGGCAATAGTCCTATATATGGTTCGGACCATAACAAGGACAGAGTGAGAGAGCTAGTCCTGAATGAGGGACACCTGTCACTAGTCAATTTTACTATTCCTTGAATTACCTTATGAGATACAATTAAGTTAAGTTATTATCAAAGGTTGTCATTTTAATTTCATTTATTTAACAGGCTGTCACGGATTCTGCCGAGGCTGCTCCTCCTCCTAGTTCGGGCAGGCTTCGGCGTTCGTCGTCCCCGGAGTACTAGCTGCCACCGTTGAATGTTTCTATGTGTGATTGCTTTTGTCTGTCTGTCACACCTGTGTCCGTTTGTGTCTGATTACGTGTTCTATAAGTTGCCTGTGTTGTATTGGTTAGGTTGTGTGTTGTTTTTCGCCTGTCCGTAGTGCTGCGTGTTTTGTATCTGTTTCGTTGTTTATTGTTTTACGCATTGTTTGCGTATAGCTCGCCTCTGTTTTTCTTGAGGCCGTTTACTGTATCTTTGCCTTGTAGTTTCACCAGTAAACTTTGTTGGACTTAGCTTCGGTGTCCTGCGCCTGACTCCCACACCACATACACCTCAGCCTTTGACAGAACAACACACCAGTATGGAGTCAGCAGGAGCAGTGGCGGCACCCAAGTCGCTGGAGGATCGGATCAGCGACCAAGACACCATGATCCGGCAACTTGGGGCCGCCATGAACGAGGTGTCCAACACTCTGCGCCGGTTGGTTACGGGAGAGGTGCCCACGCCTTCTCACACCATCCCGTCACCAACGGCCAGTCCTCCTCTCTCAGCACCGGGACCCAGTGGCATTCGGCTCTCGCTCCCGAGGGCATATGATGGTTCTGCAGCCGGGTGTCAGGGGTTCCTCCTGCAGGTGGAACTCTACCTGGCCACCATACACCCAGCGCCCTCGGGATACGAGAGCGTCTCCGCCCTCATCTCCTGTCTATCCGGCAAGGCGTTGGAGTGGGCCAACGCCGAATGGAGGGAATAGACGCCGCTACCATCCCCTACGCAGAGTTCTCCCGCCGCTTCAGGACTGTCTTCGATCATCCACCTGAGGGGAAGGCGGCGGGGGAGCGTCTGTTCCACCCTCCGACAGGGGGAAGAGGAGCGCACAGGAGTTCGCCCTGGAGTTCCGGACTCTAGCGGCAGATGCGGGGTGGAATGAGAGGGCCCTCATCGACCATTACCGGTGTAGCCTACGAGAGGACGTTCGTCGTGAGCTGGCCTGCAGGGACACCAACCTATCCTTCGACCAGTTGGTGGACATCTCCATCCGTCTCGACACCCTGCTAGCTACCTCGGGACGTCCCGAGTGGGGTCGTCCATTCCACCCTCCAGCACCTCCGAGCCGATTCCCATGGAGCTCGGAGGTGCTGGCGCTAGAGAGAGGAGGAGAGAGAGCCCGAGGGGGGCCATCCCCTGCACCAACTGTGGCCGTGGAGAACACACCGCGGCCAGGTGCTGGGGAGGGTCTCCTGGGAGAGGGGACAACAGGTCACGCACTGGGGAGTCATTCCAGGTGAGTAGGTGCCCCACTTACCCAAAGCTCTCTGTTGGTCACATGTGTATACCTGTGAGATTTCCACAGGTGGCACCTCATTCCCAGCATAAGGCGCTAGTAGATTCAGGCGCAGCTGGGAATTTTGTTGATCGTACATTTTGTTATAGGTTAGGAATTCCCCTTCGGCCGGTAGAAGCCCCCTTTCCTGTTCATGCCCTAGACAGCCGGCCGTTGGGGTCGGGGTTGATCAGAGAAGTCACAGCACCACTTAAGATGACGACGCAGGGGGGTCATGAGGAGATCATTCAGTTTTATCTGATTGACTCTCCTGCGTATCCCGTGGTGCTGGGGCTTCCCTGGTTAAGCGCCCATGATCCTACCATTGCGTGGCAACAGAGGGCTCTTATGGAGTGGTCTGCCCAGTGTGTAGGGAGATGTCTAGGTGTTTCCTTAGGGGGCGACCTCGGTAGAGAGTCCGAACCAAGTGCCCGCAATGCGCATTCCCCCTGAATATGAGGATTTAGCACTTGTGTTCAGCAAAACGAGGGCAACACGGCTACCACCTCATAGACAGGGGGATTGTGCGATAGATCTCCGAACAGGAGCGGCACTTCAGCGGAGCCGTGTGTATCCCCTGTCTCAAGAGGAGACAGCGGCTATGGAGACTTACATAGCCGAGTCCTTGGCACAGGGATACATACGGTCCTCCACTTCCCCGGTTTCTCGAGTTTCTTTTTTGTGAAGAAGAAGGACGGGGGTTTGCGCCCGTGTATTGATTACCGTAGTCTCAATCAGATCACGGTTAAGTACAGTTACCCTCTTCCACTGATTGCGACTATGACGGAATCATTACGCGGAGCGGTTCTTCACAAAGTTGGATCTCAGGAGCGCGTACAATCTGGTGCGCATTAGGGAGGGGGATGAATGGAAAACAGCATTTAGCACCACCTCGGGTCATTACGAGTATCTCGTCATGCCATACGGGTTAATGAATGCTCCTTCAGTCTTCCAATCCTTTGTTGACGAGATTTTCCGGGACATGCATGGGCAGGGTGTGGTAGTATACATCGACGACATCCTAGTGTACTCTTCTACACGAGCCGAGCATGTAGCCCTGGTGCGCCGAGTGTTGAGGAGACTGTTGGAGCATGACTTGTATGCCAAGGCAGAGAAATGCTTGTTCTTCCAGGAGTCCGTCTCCTTTTTTGGGTTATCGGTTGTCCGCGTCTGGTGTGAAGATAGAGGTTGACCGTGTGTCGGCCGTGCGTAATTGGCAAACTCCAACCACTGTAAAAGAGGTGCAGCAGTTTTGGGGTTTTGCTAATTACTACCGGAGGTTTATCCGGGGGCTTTGGACAGGTTGCAGCTCCCATTACGTCCCTGTTAAAGGGGGGTCGGTTCGCTTGCAGTGGTCAGCTGAGGCGGACAGGGCATTTGTCAAACTGAAAAACCTGTTCACCTCGGCTCCGGTGCTGGCGCATCCGGATCCCTCTTTACCATTCCAAGTAGAGGTAGACGCGTCCGAGGCCGGTATTGGGGCAGTCCTGTCTCAACGGTCCGGCACGCCACCTAAGCTCCGCCCCTGTGCGTTCTATTCTAAGAAGCTCAGCTCGGCGGAGCGTAATTATGACGTAGGGGACAGGGAGCTGTTAGCTGTAGTCCTGGCCCTAAAGGTGTGGAGGCATTGGCTTGAGGGGCTCAACACCCTTTCCTCATTCTGACTGACCACCGTAACCTGGAGTACATCCGGGCAGCTAGGAGATTGAACCCTCGTCAGGCTAGGTGGAACATGTTCCTGACCCGGTTTGTTTTTAAGATCACATACATCCCAGGGTCCCAGAACGGTAAGGCAGACGCCCTGTCCCGGCGGTATGACACAGAGGAGAGGTCCATTGAACCTACTCCCATACTGCCGGAGTCTTGTCTGGTGGCTCCAGTGGTGTGGGAGGTCGATGCGGAGATCGAGCGGGCACTGCGTACCGACCCTACTCCCCCCGAGTGTCCTGACCGAGGTCCCCAGTTCACCTCCAGAGTCTGGGGGGCGTTCATGGAACGCTTGGGGGTCTCGGTGAGCCTTACCTCGGGGTACCACCCAGAGAGCAATGGGCAGGTTGAACGAGTCAACCAGGATGTGGGTAGGTTTCTGAGGTCCTATTGCCAGGGCCGGCCGGAGGAGTGGTCTAGGTATATCCCCTGGGCAGAGATGGCCCAGAACTCTCTCCGCCACTCCTCCACCAATTGAACACCTTTCCAGTGTGTTTTAGGGTATCAGCCGGTCCTGGCACCTTGGCACAAGAGCCAGATCGAGGCCCTGCGGTGGATGAGTGGATTCGGCGCTCGGAGGAGACGTGGGGACGCTGCCCATGTCCATCTGCAGCGGGCCATCCGTCGACAAAAGGCGAGCGCCGATCGCCACCGCAGTGAGGGACCGGTGTACGCACCGGGAGATCGAGTCTGGCTCGACTCGAAACCTGCCCCTCCGCCTGCCCTGCCGGAAGCTGGGTCGGCGGTTTTGGGCCCTTTAAAGTCCTGAGAAGATTGAACGAGGTGTGTTACAGGTTACAACTGCCTATTGAGTACAAGAATATTAACCCCTCGTTCCATGTGTCTCTTCTCAGGCCGGTGGTAGCTGGCCCACTCCAAGAACATGAGATAGGAGAGACCCCTCCGCCCCCCTTTGGACATCGAGGGGCCCCGGCGTACAGGGTCCGGACCATCTTGGACTCAAGGCGCCGGATGAGTGGTCTCCAGTATCTCGTGGAGTGGGAGGGGTACGGTCCGGAGGAACGGTGCTGGGTGCCTAGGAGAGACATCCTAGATCCATCCCTCCTGACGGAGTTCCACCGTGGGCATCCCACGCGCCCGGGTCCGCGTCCTCCTGGCCGTCCCCGAGGCCGGGGTCGGCGCACGGCTGGAGCCGCGCGTCAAGGGGGGGGTACTGTCACGGATTCTGCCCAGGCTGCTCCTCCTCCTAGTTCTGGCAGGCTTCGGCGTTCGTCGTCCCCGGAGTACTAGCTGCCACCGTTGAATGTTTCTATGTGTGATTGCTTTTGTCTGTCTGTCACACCTGTGTCCGTTTGTGTCTGATTACGTGTTCTATAAGTTGCCTGTGTTGTATTGGTTAGGTTGTGTGTTGTTTTTCGCCTGTCCGTAGTGCTGCGTGTTTTGTATCTGTTTTGTTGTTTATTGTTTTACGCATTGTTTGCGTATAGCTCGCCTCTGTTTTTCTTGAGGCCGTTTACTGTATCTTTGCCTTGTAGTTTCACCAGTAAACTTTGTTGGACTTAGCTTCGGTGTCCTGCGCCTGACTCCCACACCACATACACCTCAGCCTTTGACACAGGCAATGTTGTTGTTTTGTTTTTTGAATGCATGAATCACGATGTGAGTCATGTGTCCAAAGGGAGGAAGTACTGGTCGCATGGGGCTTTTTGGTAAATATGCTAATTGTATTAAGAATATGAGCAGTAGTAATTAATGTGTTATGGGTTAGATTAAATGTTTTATGTGCAAGTGTATTTGTGGTAGGAGGCAGGGTGTAGAGGAGGCCTGTCTCTGAAACTAGTGGATTGCAACAAGCTGCAAGAATGTGCACTTTCTAATCACAAGGCTTCTCCTGACAGATAAGAAGACAGGGTATGGTAGCATATGGTGTCTCACCTAACAATGTTCTTAAGACTTTCTTCCCACGGGTGAAGGCTTCTCTGCCTTCACCCTAGCAGGAGAATATGAGCATTGTCTGCGCCCTAGAGACTGGCGGTAAAGGATTACAGAAGTAAGAGATGGACAAACTCTAGGTGGAGAGGTCAGTACTAGGTGTTGCTGGCTACCTCGGTGGAGGGGAAAGTAGCAGCGAGAGATACCTGCATCCACGTGTCCCACTGTAGGAGCCTGTCAGGGTTGAGTGTAGAGGTAGTGTGGAATCAGGTGCAGGACACACAGAGGTTTCGAACAGACGTCTTTAGTGTAGTCCAAATAACAAGCCACACACGGCAACAGGCAACAGGCGAACTTTACGCAACACGGTAAAGTAAACACAAGGCGCACAAAGTGCGGAACTCTCTCTCAAAACACAAAATACAGAGAGAACTGAAAAACGGACTAGCACACAACGTGACAATAAACAATTACACACAACACCTGACCAAACTCAAGAGAACTAAATAGGACGCATAATGAACACTAATAAGGAACAGGTGTAACAAAACAGACAAAACCAATCAAACATAGAAACATCGAACGGTGGCAGCTAGTGCTCCGGAGACGACGACCGCCGAAGCCTGCCCGAACAAGGAGAAGGAGCAGCCTCGGCCGAAACCGTGACAGTACCCCCCCCTTGACGAGCGGTCCCAGCCGTGCGCCGACCCCGGCCTCGGGGACGACCAGGAAGACGCGGAGCAGGGCGCGTGGGATGACCACGATGGAACTCGGTCAGAAGAGACGGGTCTAGGATGTCCCTCCTCGGAACCCAGCACCGCTCCTCCGAGCCGTACCCCTCCCACTCCACGAGATATTGGAGACCCCCCATCCGGCGTCTCGAATCTAGGATGGACCGAACAGTGTATGCCGGAGCCCCCTCGATGTCCAACGGGGGCGGAGGAGTCTCTTCTATCTCATAGTCCTGGAGTGGACCAGCTACCACCGGCCTGAGGAGAGACACATGGAACGAGGGGTTAATATTCTTGTAATCAATGGGCAGTTGTAACCTGTAACACACCTCGTTCAATCTCCTCAGGACTTTAAAAGGCCCCACAAACCGCCCGACCCAGCTTCCGGCAGGGCAGGCGGAGGGGCAGGTTTCTGGTCGAGAGCCAGACTCGATCTCCAGGTGCGTACACTGGCCCTCACTGCGGTGGAGATCGGCGCTCGTCTTATGTCGACGGATGGCTCGCTGCAGATGGACGTGTGCAGCGTTCCCACGTCTCCTCCGAGCGCCGCACCCACTCATCCACCGCAGGGGCCTCGATCTGGCTCTCATGCCAAGGTGCCAGAACCGGCTGGTACCCTAACACACACTGGAAAGGGGTTAGTTTAGTGGAGGAGTGGCGGAGAGAGTTCTGTGCCATCTCGGCCCAGGGGAACATATCTCGCCCACTCCTCCGGCCGGCCCTGGCAATACGACCTCAGAAACCTACCCACATCCTGGTTGACACGTTCGACCTGCCCATTACTCTCCGGGTGGTAACCCGAGGTAAGGCTCACCGAAACCCCAACCGTTCCATAAACACTCTCCAGACTCTGGAGGTAAACTGGGGGCCTCGATCAGACACTATATCCTCGGGTACCCCGAATGCCGGAAGACGTGGGTAAATAGAGCCTCAGCGGTCTGTAGGGCAGTAGGAAGACCCGGCATGGGAAGGAGACGACAGGCCTTCGAGAACCGATCCACAACGACCAGGATGGTGGTATTCCCCTGGGAGGGGGGAAGGTCTGTAACAAAATCCACCGAGAGGTGAGACCAGGGTCGTTGTGGAACGGGCAGGGGTTGTAACCAACCCTGGGCAAGTGTCTGGGCGCCTTACACTGGGCACACACCGAGCAGGAGGAGACATAAATCCTCACATCCCTGGCTAACGTTGGCCACCAGTACTTAGTGCTAAGGCAGTGCACTGTCCGGCCAATACCTGGATGCCCAGAGGAGGGTGACGTGTGAGCCCAATAAATGAGTCGATCCCAGACCTCGAGCGGGGACGTACGTCCGACCCACCGGACACTGTGGAGGGCCAGGGTCGGTGCGTGACGCCCGCTCGATCTCCGATCGACCTCCCATACCACCGGTGCAACCAGACAAGACTTAGGTAGTATGGGAGTGGGCTCAACGGACCTCTCCTCCGTGTCATACTGCCGAGACAGGGCATCTGCCTTCCCGTTCTGGGACCCAGGGATGTAAGTGATCTTAAACACGAACCGGGCTAGAAACATAGTCCACCGAGCCTGGCGAGGATTCAGTCTCCTAGCTGCCCGAATGTATTCCAGGTTACGGTGGTCAGTCAAAATGAGAAAAGGGTGTTGAGCCCCCTCAAGCCAATGCCTCCACACCTTTAGGGCTTGTACCACGGCTAACAGCTCCCTGTCCCCTACGTCATAATTACGCTCCGCCGGACTGAGCTTTTCGAATAAAAAGCACAGGGGGCGGAGTTTAGGTGGTGTGCCGGACCGTTGTAGAGAGAACGGCCCCGATACCGGCTTCAGACGCGTCCACCTCCACTTGGAATGGTAAAGCGGGATCCGGGTGCGCCAGCACCGGAGCCGAGGTAAACAGGTCCTTCAGTTTCCCAAAAGCCCTGTCCGCCTCAGCTGACCACCGCAAGCGCACCGGACCCCCCTTCAGAAGGGACGTTATGGGAGCTGCCACCTGTCCAAAACCCCGGAGAAACCTCCGGTAGTCATTCGCAAAACCCAAGAACTGCTGCACCTCTTTAACCGTGGTTGGGGTTTGCCAATTACGCACGGCTGACACACGGTCAACCTCCATCTTCACCCCTGACGCAGACAACTGATAACCCAAAAAGGAGACCGACTCCTGGAAGAACAGACATTTCTCTGCCTTGACATACAGGTCATGCTCCAACAGCCTCCTCAACACTCGGCGCACCAGGGCTACATGCTTGGCTCGGGTAGAACTGTACACCAGAATATCGTCTATGTACACGACTACTCCCTGCCCTGCATGTCCCGGAAAATCTCATCTACAAAGGATTGGAAGACTGATGGAGCATTCATTAACCCGTATGGCATGACGAGATACTCGTAATGACCGGAGGTAGTACTAAATGCTGTTTTCCATTCATCGCCCTCTCTAATGCGCACCAAGTTATATGCGCTCCTGAGGTCCAATTTTATGAAGAACCGTGCCCCGTGTAATGACTCCGTCATAGTCGCAATCAGAGGGAGTGGATAACTATATTTCACAGTAATCTGATTGAGACCGCGGTAATCAATACACGGGCGCAAACCTCCATCCTTTTCTTCACAAAAAGAAGCTCGAGGACGCGGGCAAAGTGGAGGGCCGTATGTATCCCTGTCTCAGAGACTCGGCAATGTATGTCTCCATTGCCTTCTTCTCCTCTTGTGACAAAGGATACACATGGCTCGCTGGAGCGCAGCTCCTGCCTGGAGGTCTATCGCACAATCCCCCTGTCTATGAGGCGGCAACCCCGCCGCTCTTGTCTTGCTAAACACGAGGCCAAATCCTCATACTCGGGGGAATGTGCAGTGCGGGCATTTGGTTCGGACTCTCCACCGAGGTCGCCCCTACGGAAACACCCAGACATAGCCCCTCACACTGGGCAGACCACCCCCTTAAGAGCCCTCTCTGCCACGAAATAGTAGGATCATGTGTAATCAACCAGGGAAGCCCCAGTACCACCGGATACGCAGGAGAGTCGATCAGATAGAGCTGAATCGTCTCCTCATGACCCCCCTGCGTCTCCATCCTAAGTGGCACTGTGACCTCCCTAATCAACCCGGATCCTAACGGACGGCTATCTAGGGCATGTACCGGGAAGGATTATTTACCGGAAGGAGGGGGATCCCTAACTCTACACAGAATTTACGATCTACAAAATTCCCAGCTGCGCCTGAATCTACTAGCGCCTTATGCTGGGAACGAGGTGCAACCTGTGGAAAACAAACAGGTATAGTTATGTGAACGACAGAAAGCTCTGGGTAAGTGGGGCGCCTACTCACCTGGGAGGACTCCCCAATGTGTGGCCTGCCTTCTCTTCCACCAGGAGACCCTCCCCAGCACCTAGCCGCGGTGTGCCCTCCATGGCCACAGTTGGTGCAGGGGACGGCCCCCCTCGGGCTCCTTCTCCTCCGTTCTCTAGCGCCAGCACCTCCGAGCTCCATAGGGCTCGGCTCGGAGGTGCTGGAGGGTGGAATGGGCGACCCCCACCCGGGACGTCCACGGGTGGCGAGCAGGGTGTCCAGCCGAATGGCCATGTCAACCAATTGGTCAAAAGAAAGCGTGGTATCCCTGCACGCCAACTCTCTCTGGACGTCCTCCCGAGGCTGCAGCGGAAGTGATCAATGAGAGCCCGCTCATTCCACCCTGCATCTGCCGCTAGAGTCCGGAACTCCAGTGCAAACTCCTGAGCGCTCCTCAATGATTTCACTGGGTGTGGTTGCTCCTGCTGATTCCATTGAATCGGTGTGTAATTCTGTCAGGGTTGAGTGTAGAGGTAGTGTGGAATCAGGCGCAGGACACACAGAGGTTTCGAACAGACGTCTTTAGTGTAGTCCAAATAACAAGCCACACACGGCAACAGGCAACAGGCGAACTTTACGCAACACGGTAAAGTAAACACAAGGCGCACAAAGTGCGGAACTCTCTCTCAAAACACAAAATACAGAGAGAACTGAAAAACGGACTAGCACACAACGTGACAATAAACAATTACACACAACACCTGACCAAACTCAAGAGAACTAAATAGGACGCATAATGAACACTAATAAGGAACAGGTGTAACAAAACAGACAAAACCAATCAAACATAGAAACATCGAACGGTGGCAGCTAGTACTACGGAGACGACGACCGCCGAAGCCTGCCCGAACAAGGAGAAGGAGCAGCCTCGGCCGAAACCGTGACAGAGCCTTCCAAACCCAGAGGAGGAAGATGGCACCGCCACTGTGGAGCATTGTTTTCTTTTGTGTGTGTCTCTGTCTATGTGTCTTTGCAGCAGTGACTCTCAACTTCCCTATTGGTACGCTGCCAGAAGGACACACTCCACAGAACGATATTGATAAATGGAGAAGGACTCTGCATGACCCGAGACCCTAGTGACGGAAGAAGGTTCAGACCTAAAGGGACCATACATCGTCACCCAGGCTACACCAACGGCTGTACGGATAGAGGGGAGATCAACCTGGTATCATCTAAACCACTGCAACAGAGTACACGAGGAAACCAACGACCTAGAGATGAGGGAGCTGAGGATGCTGGAGCTGACAAGAATCAGGTGATGGGAGACGATGGCATGGGGAATGCTACTGATGAGCTACGTGCTCTGGCTAATTCCCTCGGCGGAGGGACAGACCTCCAAGAACATCCAAGAACTTCAAGATCTTCCAGAATTTCAAGAATCACCTGCTGTCCACACCATTCATTTCTTTATCTGTAGAGGGTTTCCCTAATAGAAATGTAGGTCTAACTTCCCGATCCTGTGACTCTGTGGTGTAGTTGATAGATTGATAACGGGAGTATATTAGAAATTGGTAAAACATAATAATTTGTCATATAGTCAATGCTTATATGGATGTCTTGGATTAGAAATTAACTCAACTAAACTGTTATGTTTTGTCTTCTATCGAGGTTACTACAGATGGTGTCGTGATGCATAGCAGGGATAATTCGGCCTAGAATGGTGTGAACATAAAAATGAAAAAACTCTGAACCGGCTGAAGATGAGCAACAAAGGCGTTGAAGACGTTCCTGTTCAGCACCACTTCTACCCAGAGACCTGACTCAGAACCAGCATCCAATCGAAGCTATCAACTGTCTTTTCTCTCATGCTTTTCTCTCGGGAGTGGGACAGGAATCCACAAGGAGTGAGAATGGAGAGAGATCCGTTCAAATACAACATTTCTCATGTTGTTGGTATTCTGATTGGCAAATGGACAAGACAGAATGGGGGGTAGAGATGGTGGTAACTCGAATGAGACATTGAAGTTGGGACATTGTCATGGGCAATCCATTTTGAACTATGAAGCTGTCTGAAGAACATAATGAAGAGACGCCAGAAGATTGAGGGCCGGGGAAGGAAGGGGTTGGTCAGCTGTGTCGATAATACATTTGGATGTATCTAAATTTGGTAATGTGAGTATGAGGTTGATGTAGGAGGTATATACACTGCTAAATTAATAGTACTAAGAATGCATTGAGATAATGATCTGTAGTTATTCTCAGGATGAGCAAGGTCATACTAGAATTCAGGATATTTATACTGTATGTTAATAGAAGTGTACATTCTGACAGTTGTAATGTATGCTAAAGTTGAGGGTTTTAATTTTGAGTGATAGGACCAATGTGAATCACTAATAATTGTTATTCTAAATTTGGTTGAGATAAGTAATTTGGTTTTGGTTATGATTTATAAGATGACTGAGTGATTTAAGTAAAAACAGCGATACATTATTTTAATGTGTTAGGATACACTTATATGATTTATTTAGAGTAGAAACTTTTGAATCTTACTGGTTGAAACATATAAGGTTAATGCAAGGATCGTGCCTGATATCATGAACATGTTGATTATTAGGTTACGGTATTCACATATTAGTCACTATATACATTTGAAGTATTTGGAGGTATTTATATGGGACTATTAATTCCCAGAGAGGGGGATTGATGTGGATTTTTAGAGTGGTACATATCTCTGTTGCTAGGCAAGAACTTAATTGGTTCCTATCATGGGGTTTGGTGTGTATGACATAGGAATGTTTATGCTATTTTCATCTGATCTGACCTTGGGTTGAGTCCTAACTAATCCAAGGCTGTACTGATTTATCAGTGACTGAAACCAGACTGTTATCCTTTGTATCTTTCCTCAGGCATATTATGGGAACGGATTTAGGGTTGAACAGAGTTCAGACTAAACCTGGTACCTACTAACAGTCTTTGGTTTTCAAACAATTGGGTTTGAAATGGCACTCATTAGACAATATGCAATTGATAATCGCATAGCATTGGATGCTATTACAGCAGCCAAAGGGGGAGTGTATGTGATAATAGGGGAGATGCATGTTGTATATACTTGCCATCAGGATTAGGAAGGTCTTGGGAATTTAACTAAAGCTATGGGAAATATTAGAGAAATACAGGATGGGATTAGTGATTACAGCTAGAGATGTATCAGTCAATATTAGGAGAGAAAGTAAAAATTCTTCATCTATATCATGTTACTCAAGTGTAGAGTCCATTGATAAGGTTGATTGAGTTATATGGGAGAATATTTTATTTTGGAAATCAAATTTGATGTGAATTGTTTGGTTTAAGTAAATGTTATATCTGGGGAATTTTACTGACAACAGACAAAGAGAGAAAAAGGGGGATTGATATGACATTTTTTACACAGGATTTGTTAATGTCTGATATTACGTGCTGCATAGGATTCTGAGGATGAGGAAATTCCATGTATTTATTTCTGTCACTGGTGGGTGCCAGAAGGTATGCGTGCCAGGAAGGATGGGAGGCCACTGGTGCTAATCTTAGAATAAGTATGTGATGGAAGGTCCTGACTAGGGTGCAAGACAATACCAAATAGGGTGATACTATTGTGGTGAGGAGTGACACTCAATAATGGTTGGCAACTGTTGGATATAATTAGCTGGCCAAACAGTATATAAACTGAGTGATTTTCTATGTAAGTAATTCAGATAACTAGGGGCAACTTACGTTCGTTATGCTGAATCCGGTACCGTAATATTAAATACATTGCATCAACTCTCCATCTAAGTGTTGAACTATTCTCTTGCATCCTGAATTACTTGATACAGGAGAAACTCATCATAACAATCTTGGAGAAAAATCTGGCCGAAATGGCCATGTACTGTTATAATCTCCACCCGGCACAGCCAGAAGGGGACTGGCCACCCCTCAGAGCCTGGTTCCTCTCTAGGTTTCTTCCTAGGTTTCTGCCTTTCTAGGGAGTTTTTCCTAGCCATATGCTTCTACAGCTGCATTGCTTGCTGTTTGGGGTTTTAGGCTGGGTTTTTCTGTATAGCTCTTTGTGACATCTGCTGATGTAAAAAGGGCTTTATAAATACAATTTGATTGATTGAATTTGATTGATAAACACACAGTTTTTTGAGTATCTAGCTATAATCTTTAACAAATCAGTCTTGTTATGCTACAACATAGTTCTGTTTGTTAATGTGCAGTAAGACACCTATTGTCACTGCAAAGTCCATCCATCCCAATACATTGGTACAGGTACTGTATGTTGACCTTACGGTTAGTGTAAGTACAGTGTAAAAAGTATTCTAATTACTCATTTTTACACTGTTAGGGCTAGGGTTGTGGTTGAACCAGGATGTAGACATGAAACTAGGGTTAGGGCTGATGTTGGGGTTAGGGGTTGAACAGGGATGAAGACATTAAGCTAGGGTTAGGGTTAGGGGTTGGGGTTAGGAGTTGAGGATTAGGTTTGAACTGGGATGTGGACATGACCTAGGGTTAGGGTTGATGCTGGGGTTAGGGTTGAACAGGAATGTAGACATGAAGATAGGGTTAGGGCTAGGGCTAGGGCTAAGGTACTGCTGTAAGTACAGTGTACATACAGTGTAAGTACTGTGTAGTGATGAGTAATTACAATACTTGTACCTACAGGAGTAATTACACAGTAATAAGGGCACTGTAATGTAAAGTGTTGCCGATTTTACTATACATTTATACAGGACTAGTGAAAGGCTATTCGATAATTAGGCAGCCAGCCTTGGCTGCAGTCAGAGTGATCATAGCCCAACTAGTCCAACCTGTTCTGGTGTTCTTACCTGCCTGGCTAAGCCTGCAGTCTGACAACTATGGAGCTTGCTGCTATTAGCATATTGTGAGTACAAGGCTTTTATAAATAACACCATGTCAGACACTGTGGAATTCTATGCTACTGTAAATGACATGTCACGAGGGATGTTGAAACCTGTCAAATTGTCTCTGGTCCAACTTCTATGTATGTTTCTATAGAAACCATACTACTGTACACTTCCTCTGGTTCAACCGATTGTAACAAAACACATTTTAGATTGTAAGTTGGTCACAAATGCACAAAACAGATAGAAAGGAGACCAAACAACCATGTACCTTATGCAACTTGCAAGACTATGCAGGTTTAGATCCTAAAGGAGACAAAGACACTCAGAGGACAGCTGGCATGAACCTGGAGAACTAGTTGGACCAAAGCAGAGTCATCATCAGACCAATGGCAACAACATCACCTAAATGTCCCGACAGTCCCGGTCTACAAATCCAATCCATCTGAGGACAGTGAACATTTTTTCCTCTTCCAGGGACAAAATGTTCTCTCTACTCCTAAAATAACACCTGTGTTTATTCAGGATTTTTCTTCTGTAAATGACTTTTTTGGTACTCAGTGAATTTCTGAGGGTGAGAGGCCTTCTCGGCAGACTGGCTCTATAGACATCAATGTAAAGTAGCAGTGCTCGGTCCAATAGTGCATCACACCTGCAGCCAACAGGGGCCTGTGACGTGGTGTAGCCTACCTCTGGCTGCTTGTTAGCACTGTGCTAGCTAATGAAAACTGCCAAGGGGGGCAGCATTTGAGAGGTGGAGCCAGGGTAATTAGGGGATTCAACAGAGGTTGTTATGTTGTTCCCTTTGATTGGATTATTTACACGCCGCTCACTGCTGCTTTAATGACTCCTGTCCTGATGTCATTGAAAACATAACCTCTAACCACCGTGTGATGTAATGATGTGAGTGGTAGCTCTGGGCTGGACGGATAGATGGATAGAGGGAGCGCTCCACTCTGACACCACGGCACCAGTTTATTAACCCTATACACTCTTAGAAAAAAAGGGTTATTCGGCTGTCCCCATAGGAGAACGCTTTTGGTTCCAGATAGAACCCTTTTTGGTTCCAGGTAGAAACCTTTGTTCCATATAGAACCCTCTGTGGAAAGGGTTCTACATGGAAACCAAAAAGGGTTATTCAAAGGGTTCTCCTATGAGGACAACTGAAGAACCCTTTCAGGTTCTAGATAACACACTGCTGCACAGGGCTCTTCATTGGTTGGAAGTCACAGAATTAAAGTCCATTTAGGGATCAAATACACTTTCTGGTGCTCATGTATGCAAATGTTGCATACCTGCTTGTGTGGATTTTTGTATTTGTTTGGGGCTGGGGCAGTGTACAGAGTGAATTGACCTTCAACAACAACCCTGCTAAATGAACTGCTCGTTCTCTTCAGCACACCACAGATCCATGTGTACCTGTACTCCACAACATTGAGGTCCACCTGACCAATGGGACCAGCCCAGTAGGCCTACAATTGCCCTGCAGTGACATTAGGCTGTGGTGCCATGGCAACCGTGGAGTGCAGCCTTCCTGACCATGTGCCTCACCTGCCTTCCCAACCTGTCTCCAGATGCAATTGTTTGTTAATATTTGCATTAGTGATGTTGCCTCTTTTCTGTCCCCTCACATGTATCACGTGTCAATGACAAGCTAATCCAGGGAGTAAATTTACCCCCATGTTTTGTGGGCTCTAATTTCACTGCTGTTGGAAAATTACACATAATTGCAGCCTGTAAATGCTCCTTTCTCTCCTCTCCAGCGACTATCCTGCCCTCCGCCCCCCTCCACTTCCCCACCCCCTACTCATCTGGCCTCCACTCTACTCACTATACTCGCTCTATAGAGTAAGAGTACCAAGCATCTACCCACACACACACACCTTAGTCATTTCATTCATGTCTATCTCAGTAACCATGCTTTATTCCATGGTCAGTTTGTAACTTTTGTTTGCAGTCGGTAAAGGACCAGTTGCAAATCGCAGTTTTAAAGAACATTTCAGCAATTCTACACATATTGCCATGATGCAGAGAAAAAAAATGCAGTTTTATAGCTAATCTCATGCTATTCTACGCATTTTGCAATGAGACAGAGAATTCTGCATTTTTAAAGCACATTTCCTGCAATTCTACACATATTGCCATGGGACAGAGAGAAAAATTAGTAGTTTTATAGCTACAAACGTAGGATCTTAATTTGAGCCAGTTTGATACAGCGGGAAAATAATCCTGCAGCAACAAGAAATGTGAATTATGATTTGGATTATCATGAATGGATATTTTCTGTAGGGGTTGATACATTTTGCTGTTGTTAGCCATCTCTTTGAAAATAACTTACAGTTGAAGTCAGAAGTTTACATACACCTTAGCCAAATACATTTAAACTCAGTTTTTCACAATTCCTAACATTTAATCCTAGTAATAATTCCCTGTTTTAGGTCAGTTACGATCACCACTTTATTTTCAGAATGTGAAATGTCAGAATAATAGTAGAGAGAATGATTTATTTCAACTTTTATTTCTTTCATCACATTCCCAGTGGGTCAGAAGTTTACATACACTCAATTAGTATTTGGTAGCATTGCCTTTAAATTGTTTAACTTGGGTCAAACATTTGAGTAGCCTTCCACAAGCTTCCCACAATAAATTGGGTGAATTTTGGCCCATTCCTCCTGACAGAGCTGGTGTAACTGGAGTCAGGTTTGTAGGCCTCCTTGCTCGCTCACGCTTTTCAGTTCTGCCCACAAATGTTCTATAGGATTGAGGTCAGGGCTTTGTGATGGCCGCTCCAATACCTTGACTTTGTTGTCCTTAAGTCATTTTGTCACAAATTTGGAAGTCTGCTTGGGGTCATTGTCCATTTGGAAGACCCATTTGCGACCAAGCTTTAACTTCCTGACTGATGTCTTGAGATGTTGCTTCAATATGTCCACATAAATGTCCTTCCTCATGATGACATCTATTTTGTGAAGTGCACCAGTCCCTCCTGCAGCAAAGCACCCCCACAGCATGATGATGCCACCCCCGTGCTTTGTTGTCCTTAAGTCATTTTGTCACAAATTTGGAAGTATGCTTGGGGTCATTGTCCATTTGGAAGACCCATTTGCGACCAAGCTTTAACTTCCTGGCTGATGTCTTGAGATGTTGCTTCAATATGTCCACATAAATGTCCTTCCTCATGATGACATCTATTTTGTGAAGTGTACCAGTCCCTCCTGCAGCAAAGCACCCCCACAGCATGATGATGCCACCCCCGTGCTTCACGGTTGGGATGGTGTTCTTTGGCTTGCAAGAGCCCCCCTTTTTCCTTCAAACATAACGATGGTCATTATGGCCAAACAGTTGTATTTTGTTTCATCAGACCGGAGGACATTTCTCCAAAAAGTACGATCTTTGTCCCCATGTGCAGTTGCAAACCGTAGTCTGACTTTTTTATGGTGGTTTTGGAGCGGTGGCTTCTTCCTTGCTGAGCATCCTTTCAGGTTATGTCGATATAGGACTCGTTTTACTGTGGATATAGATACTTTTGTACCCGTTTACTCCAGCATCTTCACAAGGTCCTTTGCTGTTGTTCTGGGATTGATTTCCACTTTTCGCACTGTGGTGTCGAGACAACGATGCCGATTATGCTGTGATGATAAGAATTCCGCTGACGCTGTACTTTGGTTATAAAGGTTTATTGTATCAAAGATTCCAGCGTCAATTTACAGACATCTGCAGATATCTGGAGAATAACCGGACCCAATCTCTGATATGTTATTTCTCCCCGTCCTTTGTTCAAAACATGGTATTTATATCCTATGTAACATAAGATGGGTGGTTTTAGATAGACCAATCCCTGGCCTCCACATATCTCCAAATGTCCTCTATTCCAAGAAGCCTATGTAGCAATGCTTTCCAGATGCTTCAGCAAAGCAGAGTAAAGTTCATCTATTACACCATTTGCAAATGTCAGCAAAATCAATAGACCTTCAGACACTACATATTTCCCCCCTTCGAGACTAATTAAGTCTCGAAAACAAAAAGAATAGGATTATGACAAATAATAATTTTTGTTATTGAGTAACTTCAGCAATTAACCAAAATTTATGGAGAGTAAACACATGTTTATATAGACACATTTTTGTATGGGGTGTAAATAAATTGTTATGGAGTGTAAGAGCGAAAAACCTGTCTGGCAGCTTTCATTCCAAATATCCATCAATCAATCAAGACAGGAAAATTCTCTCACGGCCCCTCTGCCCCAGGCGACCACCTAAGTACTCCAGATCAATTTATAAATCTTTATCAATGCATTTTAAGCTATGATGCAATTGAATGCAGTTGTCAGAGCACCTTACCGATCACTGCACCTGTACACAGCCCATCTGAAATTAGCCCACCCAACTACCTCATCCCTATATTGTTATTTATTTTGCTCTTTTGCACCCCAGTATCTCTATTTGCACATAATCTCTTGCACATCTAGCATTCCAGTGTTAATACTAATTGTAATTATTTTGCACTATAGCCTATTTATTGCCTTACCTCCATAACTTGCTATATTTGCACACACTGTATATATATTTTCTGTTGTATTTTTTTGACTTTATGTTTTTTTACCCCATATGTAACTCTGTGTTGTTGTTTTTATCGCACTGCTTTGCTTTATCTTGGCCAGGTCGCAGTTGTAAATGAGAACTTGTTCTCAACTGGCTTACCTGGTTAAATAAAGGTTAAATAAATAAATAAATACACATGAAAACCTCAGCAAACAAAATACAATCAAAAATGTCCACATTCAGGCTGGTCGACCCATCAAACCCTCCTATGGATTCTCTCTGTCCCTGCCTAGACCCAATATCCCTAAGCTTCAACAAAATAAACAAAAACATCTGAGGTCCCCACATGTACCCAACAGCAGAAAACATAATTCTTCAAAAAATTAATGCAGAAAGAATATAACACTGGAATGTAGTCCACTACACTGCAGCTCCTCCACAGTGTCGACTTTCAATGCAACGTCGATGATGGAATCTGAACATTTCCACACCTTCCTTGTTCCACTTCCTCCAGTCCATTCATATTGTCCATGTTTGAGTATTTGAATCCCACTCTACACATCCCCATATTCTTCTGGAAGAAAAGAAAACACCAACCAGTATCTTTTGCAAAACAACACATGCAAAACAACAATAATATAAGAATGATATATATATATGAATCACATTCCATTTCCCCCCTTTGATTCATAAGAAAATACTAAATATCACCATAATATTTAAAAATATGTGAAAAATTGATATCTATCCATCAATACTCCTTTGAGTCTTGACAGAAGGTTAAACCCTCTTATCGTTTCATTTGCAAACCCCTAAAAGTATAGGTAATATTATCTATGTTATCTTCCAACATTTTACACCATACCATGGAAAAATTCCCACTTCTCTCCGAGACTTATCCTCCAATGGTAGGCATCCAGACTATGAAATTTCTCTCTTTCAGAATCAGATTTATCTATGTCCCTTGCTTCCCCTCTTTTAATTTAAAAACCTCATATGGAAGCTTCAACATCTACATGTAACAACATCCTTTCCATCCATAGGATAAGAATATATTCTTTCTCACCACAAACCCCAGATGTTTCTAAAATTCCCAATAGTCACATTACCATGCAAAACTTCTCTCACCATCAACGTCCTTATCTTCTTACTAAATGAAACATCAAAAGTTACATTATATTTCTCATTACTAACCTTATGTTCATGCTTACCCCAAATTATCATATAATCATCACCATCTGATATTCCCTAAACATCCTCTTTCCATCATATGTTTTATTTCAACAAAAACAGCTTTTAGCCCTCACTGGTTTCACCTCCAATGCTTCATGAAGCGCTGTTAACTGATTTTCCTTCCCATCTAACAAATTCACATTTAACCAAGAACACTTAAACCTAAGCCTAAACAAATGCTTCCACCACGACATTATTATATCTGTTAATGATTGTTGCTGACACAACAGCCCTTATAAAGCATAAGATTGACACGTACTTTATAGAGATTTAGCCACCTTCTCTAAGATTCAACCCCATGTTCCTGGTGCTGGAATTCTCAACAGACATGGACCCTCAAGATTCCTCACTGATCTTACAGAATGAGGTAACTCCTTGAACCAAAGATTCCTACCTGCCCATCCATCTTTAATTTCCAAACAGAAGAATCAAATCCATATGCCTTCCATTTAGTTTCTCTCTTCCCTAACGAGCAGTATTGATCAGATATATCTTCTTGTCTTCCATCAAAATCAAAGAACTCATCCTGTACCTCCATGATAGTATTCTCCCTAATCTTTCCCTCTAACATTACTCAAAATAAGTTAGCAATCACTCATAACCCTCTTCCACTTCATATCGTTGTACAAAATATACTTCCTTTCACTAGGTGAAACAGCTTCTACTTCTTGTCCTCATAACAACACTTCTTCTCCATAATTATCTCTCCACATGAGAGGAATGTCACCTCTACATATTCCTTCTCTCACATCTACAAGGAAGATGAGCTGTACCACCCATCCTAACCCTAATGACAGTCTTTTTCTCTAAATTTCCCTTCACCACTTGTAACGATCCCGGCAGTCTGAGTCGGGTCCTGTCTGTGGACTAGTTGTTATGTTCGTGATCTCCAGTTTCCCGAGGGTTCTGGAACGCTCCGGGGAGCTCTCTTGATTTCCGCACCTGCATCCCATCAGCAATCTGCACACCTGGTCCTGATCATCACCCTTCTTAGGCTCTGGCCTAACATCCATTCCCTGCCGGATCGTTAGCCATGAACAGTAGGTTTACCAGAGTATCAGTCTTAGAGCCTAGCGTTAGTTTTGTTGTTTTTGCACCTTGTTGGGTTGTTGCTTACTTACCCCCGTTTTGTTCCATCTGCAGTCACCCGTCCGGAACCTTCATCCAACCTCTGCCTGGTGGTCGGCGGCTGCCGACCCAGGATGGGATCAACCACTGCACCCCCAACAACTAATCAACGCCGCCCGCTCTGTTCCCTGGATTATTCAGCATCACTCTTGAACTTGTAAATAAACACTCACCTTCGTTTCAACTTACCTTGTCCTGGTCTGCTTCTGGGTTCTGGCTTAGCAACTCGTGACACCACTGTTCTCTCTCTCGCTCTTACATTGAAGCTGAGCTGACTGTCCTAGAGTTCCTTCAACCCTAGTTTTCCATAACTTTTTAGTCTGACTTTTTCTCCTAATTTTTCAAAAACCATTTCACTGATTTATCCACAAAACTCTTTCCCATTTTCTGAGGATATTAAATCGGGAAGTCCCCACCTGCTTATGACTTCTTTACACAGGAACTTTGCAACCGACTGAGCATATTTTAGCTTAGTTGGACATCTTATGCACCTCTTGGTGTAGGAATGTAACCAAGAATAACAGTCACACCCCTGCAAACATTATTTTTCAGACAGATTGTTCACCTGCCTATGACATAGTCAACCTGTTAAAGCAAATATGGGGCCCAAAAACCATACTCCTTTGTGATCTTTCTCCTAACCTCCCCCCTTGCAACATGAGCTAAGTTGAACTTTATTTGGTTGATGACTCAACCATTCCTCTGAGTCCGATTGGGCAGCATTCTTGAAATACTTGAGCGTACAATGAAATGGATATTCCGGAAGCCTCGCATCTGGCATGTTTGTCACAATGAATTTCTCCCATACCTTAGCCTGCTTCAAAAAATCTTCACTGAGATTTCCAATCCAGAATACTGAAGAAGAATCCATCTCTGTCGTCATCAACAATTGGTAAACCTTTTCCTTTGGCACTTCTACCAGACAGCCGTCTGGTGTACATTTTATCGTACAGTTCAATTTACACAATGCATCTATTCCCAACAATGCGATAGGTGTATGTTCTGATACCAGTATGGGTATTGTAATTTTCTGATTTTCATAGCAGAGCTCAATTGGTTCCGTAAGAGGAATCAGCTGTTTCACTCCCTCAAATCCCTGTCCTAATTAGTTGATTTGACATAGTGAGATGTGTAACCTCTTCAGGCTGAACACAGATGAAAGCAGCTCCGCTATCCGCCATCACTTCCAATGGTCGTTTGTTTACTTTCACCTCAATTGTTGGATCTTTTTCCGGTCCTGATGCTACCAGCTGACACCCCCCTTTCGGATCTTCTGGGCACCTCTAGAATCCTTGCTCCGGGCCCCTATAAGGGTTCACCGGTCCTCCAGATGATCTTGACTGACCCCTGTATCTTCCTCTGAAATTCCCTCTGGTGTTTCCTCCTGGCCCATTACACTCACGGGCAAAGTGACCAACCTGTTCACAATTATAACACACTTCTGAAGATTGCTGGAAGTATGGCTTAAATCTTCCTCTTCTTCCTCTTCCTAAGCCTTCTCGTCCTCTTCATCTCCAATTCTGTGTCTGTCCAGAAACTGGCTATGATTGTTGATTTGGTGCACACTGATTCTGCATAACCAAAGCTTGTTTCTTCTCCTTCTTATTCTCCACCAGTTGTATTTGATTTAGTTTTCTGAGAGTTTCTTGGTCCTGTTCTTTCTGGTTGTGTTCCTTTTTCCTGTACAGATCCACTTGATGGGCTATATGATCTGTATAGACACATTTTGTCATGCTTCCAATTCCAACCACCTCTGCCAGTTTGCTCCTTACTGGTGAGGGCAGTCCCATCTGTAGTTTAGCTCTCAAAATTGACTGCTCAATTTGACTCACATCTGGATCATTTCCAGTAATATTTATCCCTTGATGAACTCTTGACACATAGGCTCTCTGATTTTCTTGTTGTCCTAGTGGGTCAATCAGAATGTTTTCAGGATGCACATTTGTTGGAAACGTATCTTTCAGTGCTCTCCACAGCCGATTTCTACTTGCAGCTAACAATTCAGGATCATTCACCGCAGTCCCCACATATCGATGAAGTCCAGCTCTCTGAAAAATTTCTTCCATACCTGGAATTCCAAGGAGATTAGCCAAAAGTCTCTTAATGTCTCCTATGGCAGACTGTGTTCCCACCGTAATTTCTTCCAACTTTGAAATCCAAGGATATGCTCCATCTTGAAGAGTAGGCAGCTTCTCAAGTATATCTGACATATCGGTATTCTGCAAAGGCTTATACTCCAGGTTCTGTCCTCGAATTATCACTGGCATCATCTTCTTACTTGTGCTCCCTTGTCTTGGCCTCAATGTATACTTCTTCTCCAATTCTTGGGATCCTTTTTTCAGCAGTTTTTTCTTCTGTATCTTCAGCTTCTTGAGTTGTTCTTCCAGTTCTCTGACTTCTTCTAAATTATTGGCCTTATCCAGGCATGATATGCATCGACCTATATCTTGTTCTATTTCTTCTGTGCTAGTCATTGTAGGATAAAATCCTCTTTAACATAAAGCACCTTTAATCTCCAAATCTTCATTGCTTTCTCCATCTTCACTTTCATCAGAGATCGAATCTCTAGTATCCTTCTTCTTCCTTCAACTTCCATCACCCCTTCTTTCCTCTCTTGCCAACTTCCTTCTGATCACAGAGTCATATCCACCCATGATCTCTTCTCAATCACTCTGATCATCATCATCATCTTCAAGTTCCATCCTCCTGAACCTCACTCCACCCTTAGTTTCCAGACATCTCGTTTTCTTCTTACTTTTGGAGTTTGGATTCATCTTTATGGACGTTTCTGCTTGTCCTCTCTCTATTATTCGTTTATCTTCATCTCTGATGCAACAATCACCCTCCTGAATGATCACTGGAAGCTGAGGATAGACGTCCTTAAACTCTACTTCTTCCTCGTAAGTTGGGGGTCTTTTTACTGAATCCGTATGTGAGAAAGGTGTACTGACTTCTGTCATTAGTTTTTCTGTCACCTTCACTTCTTTTACCATTTTCTCTATACCTCTGTTTCTTTTATTGTTTGTATCTTTCATCAGTTTTTGTCCTTCATTTTCAAACAGCTTAAGAACACCCAGCTCTCTTTGTCTCTTTTCTTTTACGTTGTTCCCCTTTTTTCCCTTCTTTTGATCTGCCTTATACGTGGATACAAGCACTTGCATTATCTTGATGACGTCTGGGTTAAGAGTCCCTTCCACTGGCCATGGTTGTTCAATGTCAGGCCAACGTTTATTCCATTTTCCAGATAACCTTGCAATACCATTAACTAGAGGATTACTATTTTGTACTACATCAACAGGAGTAATTACTTTTGTAGTTTTGATGTCCTTTTTCCCAATCGTAACGACTATTTTATATGTTTCCCTCCTTTATATTTTTTATTTTTTTATTACAAATTATTATTATTAGTGGCAATCTTACCACATCCGGTCAGGAAAAGTAAAGGAAAGTAGTCAACTTCAGAGCAATCCAAAAAAGAAAGACCTGTAATCCAGCAACACTACAGCACTCACAAACCAATTGCTTAATAATCACCCAAGTACCTTAATTTTACAGAATAATGTCAGTGCTGGATTTCCAACACAACTCTAATCAAAACAACTCATTCACAAAAACCCTAATGTGCAATTATCAATTACATCAATTCATCAGTCTGTTGCCAAGTTCCTGTGAAATGGTCACAACATGAAATATTCTATGCATACACAATGTATCTATTATATCCTGTAAGGGAAAGTAGGTTTTGTGGATAGAACAGTACTGGCCTTAATTAGACTTGATCCGTTGCAGCACACTCTGTCGCATTATGCACTCGTCAGCACCTCCTCTCTCTCTCTCCTCCTTCTTATCGTCTCTCATATCACAGAGGAACAAAGAACAGACAAGAATTTAGTATTTTATGCACTCACTGGGTATTTCAACCATTCAATACCCCTCTGTTCACATTCGCTCTAAAAAATAAGCAAACAGCTTAACTCAGGAATATTATAAATAGCTCAATAACATTTATTTTTATTTTTTTATTTTTAATCCGTCAACATATCTCTCATTTAACAATTCAATAGATCTCAATCAAATAGTTTCATCGTTAAGCAACAGCCGATTTAACAAACAGAACACTCCATTCATGTTTAAATCTCCCCCTCCCTCTCTGTCTGCTCTGAGTCTGCGTCTCCCAGCAGCTCAGTGCAGGTGCAGTGCAGTGGAGTGGCACATTTGCTCTACGTAACTCTAAACTCATAAAATCCCACGCATGCGTAGTTCATTCACCAATGCGATTTCAGAGTGGAAGGAACTCCCAAGCAGCTCTCTCCAAGCCTAAACAACAGAAAGTAGACAGACCAGCTGTCGCTCCGTTCTTTCCCCCCATAGACAAACAGTAACACTTAACAGAGCTCACAAACCAACACAAAACATAGAACACAAATCCTACTCTCTTCTACACACACACACATACAGTTTAAGAGGCTTATTTCCGTTCCTACGGACCTCTAAGCATGCTACTACCATCGCACCATTTTTTTTCCTTTGTTCCTAAATGAGCGGTTACATAAAACATATACTTCGTCAACTATAAGTCGAGCGGTAACTTGCAATATAATTTATATACCACAACCTCCAGCCCCCGGGACTGACCTAAATTCACCTAATGTGCTTTTAGGATTTTCGGCCCATCCTAATGATCGCCTCGTTGGAGGGCTTATCATAGATCCGCGATGTCCTAATTTGTATACATTTTTCCTTAGTTCCTGGCCTTTCCTTCATTGTATTCTTTTTGAATTTTATTCAAGCAAAATATCCCTATAGACACTCCCCCCTGTTTGCGTTGTTACCAGCACAAACAAATTTTGAAATTTAGAACGGACTCTTACCCCACAGCAAATAACAGCAAAGCACACACGCAAGTTCTTAACGGTGCATTCATTCAACGCACACACACACAGACACATGAACTGACCAGTGCCCAAAGTAGTGAGAAAACTCACCCTTATCTGCCGGACTCTGGAGCGAGAGTCAGCTCGGCGCCCATGAATGGAACGCTGAGAAAAGACGCAACACGACCCAAATACTCCTCGCCATTAATGTGGTGTCGAGACAACGATGCCGATTATGCTGTGATGATAAGAATTCCGCTGACGCTGTACTTTGGTTATAAAGGTTTATTGTATCAAAGATTCCAGCGTCAATTTACAGACATCTGCAGATATCTGGAGAATAACCGGACCCAATCTCTGATATGTTATTTCTCCCCGTCCTTTGCTCAAAACATGGTATTTATATCCTATGTAACATGAGATGGGTGGTTTTAGATAGACCAATCCCTGGCCTCCACATATCTCCAAATGTCCTCTATTCCAAGAAGCCCATGTAGCAATGCTTTCCAGATGCTTCAGCAAAGCAGAGTAAAGTTCATCTATTACAGCATTTGCAAATGTCAGCAAAATCAATAGACCTTCAGACACTACAGCACCAAAGTACGTTCATCTCTAGGAGACAGAACGCGTCTCCTTCCTGAGCGGTATGACGGCTGCGTGGTCCCATGGTGTTTATACTTGATTATTGTTTGTACAGATGAATGTGGTACCTTCAGGCATTTGGAAATTGCTCCCAAGGATGAACCAGACTTGTGGAGGTCTACAATTCTTTCCTGAGGTCTTGGCTGATTTATTTTGATTTTCACATGATGTCAAGCAAAGAGGTATTGAGTTTGAAGGTAGCCCTTGAAATACATCCACAGGTACACCTCAATTGACTCAAATAATGTCAATTAGCCTATCAGAAGCTTCTAAAGCCATGACATCATTTTCTGGAATTTTCCAAGCTGTTTAAAGGCACAGTCAACTTAGTGTATGTAAACTTCTGACCCACTGGAATTGTGATACAGTGAATTATAAGTGAAATAATCTGTCTGTAAACAATTGTTGGAAAAGTTACTTGTGTCATGCACAAAGTAGATGTCCTAACCAACTTGCCAAAACTATAGTTTGTTGACAAGAAATGTGTGGAGTGGTTGCAAAACCAGTTTTAATGACTCCAACCTAAGTGTATGTAAACTTCCAACTTCAACTGTATGTGTGTGAAACATTGTTGCATTTAAAGTGGAACTGACAACATTTTAGCAACATGAAATCTTGTTATACTGAACAAAATTAGAAACGCAACATGCAACAATTTCAATGATTTTACTGAGATACAGTTAATATTAGGAAATCAGTCAATTGAAATAAATAAATTAGGCCCAAATCTATGGATTTCACATGACTGGGCAGGGGCGCAGCCTGGGAGGGCATAGGCCCACCCACTGGGAGCCAGGCCCAGCCAATCAAATGAGTTTTTCCCCACAAAAGGGCTTTATTACAGACAGAAATACTCCTCAGTTTCATCAGCTGTCCGGGTGGCTGGTCTCAGATGATCCCACAGGTGAAGAAGCCTGGTGTGGAGATCCTAGGCTGGTGTGGTTACACATGGTCTGCAGTTGTGAGGCCAGTTGGACATACTGCCAAATTCTCTAAAACAACATTGGAGGTGGCTTATGGTAGAGAAATGAACATTAAATTCTCTGGGAACAGCTCTGGTGGACATTTCTCCAGTCAGCATGCCAATTGCACGCTCCCTCAAAATTGAGACATATGTGGCATTGTGTTGTGTGACAAAACTGCATATTTTAGAGTGGCCTATTATTGTCCCCAGCACAAGGTGCACCTGTGTAATGATCATGCTGTCAGGTGGATGGATTATCTTGGCAAAGGAGAAATGCTCACTAACAGGGATGTAAACAAATGTGTGCACAAAATTTGAAAGAAATAAGCTTTTTGTGCATATGGAAGATTTCTGGGATCTTTTATTTCAGCTCATGAAACATGGGACCAACACTTTACATGTTGTGTTTATATTTTTTTCAGTATCAAATCTGTTCTCATACACCCCCAGGAAAAAAAAGACACTTAAAAAAAATTATATGACAAACGACCACTTAGATATAGTCACGTTTTCATAAATTCTTAGAACATTTGTGAATTACGTATATTAAGGCATTTGTGAATATTCTATAGCAATATAGAGTGGGAAACAGACCATGTGTTTTGACAATTAATAGACACTGCAGTAAATAAAACCGAATAAAACCATATATCTTGTCCAGGACCGGAGTCTACACAGACCGGTGCACTATAGCCAATTAGAGCTACAGTAGGCCTTTATACAAACAAGCCATTTGCCAGTTTCAACGGGCCTGCCATCATTCACTTTGAGCCTTACTGTGTGTTTACAGGCAGTTGCAACAGGCAGCGACTTTACAGTGAGGGAAAAAAAGTATTTGATCCCCTGCTGATTTTGTAAGTTTGCCCAATGACAAAGAAATGTTCAGTCTATAATTTTAATGGTAGGTTTATTTGAACAGTGAGAGACAGAATAACAACAACAAAAATCCAATAAAACACATGTCAAAAATTTTATCAATTGATTTGCATTTTAATGAGGGAAATAAGTATTTGACCCCTCTGCAAAACATGACTTAGTACTTGGTGGCAAAACCCTTGTTGGCAATCACAGAGGTCAGACGTTTCTTGTAGTTGGCCACCAGGTTTGCACACATCTCAGGAGGGATTTTGTCCCACTCCTCTTTGCAGATCTTCTCCAAGTCATTAAGGTTTCGAGCCTGACGTTTGGCAACTCGAACCATCTGCTCCCTCCACAGATGTTCTATGGGATTGAGGTCTGGAGACTGGCTAGGCCACTCCAGGACCTTAATGTGCTGCTTCTTGAGCCACTCCTTTGGTGCCTTGGCCGTGTGTTTTTGGTCATTGTCATGCTGGAATACCCATCCACGACCCATTTTCAATGCCCTGGCTGAGGGAAGGAGTTTCTCACCCAACATTTGACGGTACATGGCCCCGTCCATCGTCCCTTTGATGCGGTGAAGTTGCCCTGTCCCCTTAGCAGAAAAACACCCCCAAAGCATAATGTTTCCACCTCCATGTTTGACGGTGGGGATGGTGTTCTTGGGGTCATAGGCAGCATTCCTCCTCCTCCAAACATGGCAAGTTGAGTTGATGCCAAAGAGCTCCATTTTGGTCTCATCTGACCACAACACTTTCACCCAGTTCTCCTCTGAATCATTCAGATGTTCATTGCCAAACTTCAGATGGGCATGTATATGTGCTTTCTTGAGCAGGGGGACCTTGCGGGCGCTGCAGCATATCAGTCCTTCACGGCACAGTGTGTTACCAATTGTTTTCTTGGTGACTATGGTCCCAGGTGCCTTGAGATCATTGACAAGATCCTCCCGTGTAGTCCTCGCCGTTCTCATGATCATTGCAACTCCACGAGGTGAGATCTTGCATGGAGCCCCAGGCCGAGGGAGATTGACAGTTATTTTATGTTTCCTCCATTTGCAAATAATCGCACCAACTGTTGTCACCCTTCTCCACCAAGCTGCTTGGCGATGGTCTTGCAGCCCCATTCCAGCCTTGTGTAGGTCTACAATCTTGTCCCCTGACATCCTTGGAGAGCTCTTTGGTCTTGGCCATGGTGGAGAGTTTGGAATCTGATTGATTGCTTCTGTGGACAGGTGTCTTTTATACAGGTAACAAGCTGAGATTAGGAGCACTCCCTTTAAGAGTGTGCTCCTAATCTCAGCTCGTTACCTGTATAAAAGACATCTGGGAAACCAGAAATCTTTCTGATTGAGAGGGGGTCAAATACTTATGTCCCTCATTAAAATGCAAATCAATTTATAACATTTTTGACATGCGTTTTTCAGGATTTTTTTGTTGTTATTCTGTCTCTCACTGTTCAAATAAACCTACCATTAAAATTATAGACTGATCATTTCTTTGTCAGTGAGCAAACGTACAAAATCAGCAGGGGATCAAATACTTTTTTCCCTCACTGTAGATCATTAGAACGTATTCGCTAAAAGCCACAAAATACACCTGAATGGATTTCTGCAAATATGTAAATACCACAGAATCCCTATTTTCTTTTATTATTTTTTATGGGGTTGATCAGCTTTAATATTTCAGATAGATTGTAACTTCCATCAATGTAATTGTCTGCATCACTTCCAATCCCCCATATGTTTGTTTTTTCTCGCAAATATATATATACGTAAAAATGTATGCACACATGACTGTAAGTCGCTTTGGATAAAAGCGTCTGCTAAATGGCATATTATATATATATATATACATATACATACACACATATATATACTGTATATATACAGTGAGGGAAAAAAGTATTTGATCCCCTGCTGATTTTGTACGTACACACACACATATCCTTTTTTAAATTATATTTCCCTTCATTACTTTCCAACCCCACCATCCCTTCCCCAATTGGAGTAAACTAGTGAACAACATGCTTAGGCCTCTACTTCCAGCCCATACATACTATATACATTTTTATGGACACAGTCAAACGGGAGCCCTCTTACATTTGGAAACTTGACAGTCCTATTCATCAAACAATCATGAAAAGGTTATGCACATCAACTACAACAAGATCAACAACTAATGCTAGCCAGAGCAAGATTAGTAACATTTAACTAAGAAACATTAGATAAACCCTCTCAAACTTTTTCAGCTATTGGCCGTCAAATTTGCATTGATAAACGATGGGGAATTGTAGCCTCCTCGTCCTTCTGCAGCTTGCCTGCCAATGCATGCTTGTCCCAACCAAGCACCTAAGCTAACTGGCTAAAGTTGGCTAGCTTGCTAGCTAGCTACTTCCAGACACAAATGAGAGAACACCTCACTCTGACCATTTTACTCGCCGTAGCAGAGCTGGTTAGGCTGTTTACATGTTATATAGAGTGTTCTTGACCATCTATTACTTTTTTTTGCCACGTTTACTGACACCGGTCATATTCAGCAGGTGTTGCGCGTTCGTAAATGTATCAGTTGTTCTGCGCTCTGGCACACTCAGACGAGAGTGCTCTGAAATCAGAGTAGATAGCCAGAGTGAATTTGCGAACTAGAAAACAGTCGTTCAAGTTCTTAATAGCTAACCAAATGACACCTGCATCTCTAGCTGTGTATAGCCACCGAAAAACGATATGAGGGGGAAAAGTCACTCACTCACCCACTCCTCCAATGGCATGACATGACATCCTCCTAGCACCTAGCTAGCTAGCTATCTAGCTAACGTTAGGCTTCATGTTTTTAGCTTGCTACATAAATAGATATGGTAGCCTATTAGCCACGTTATGACTGACTTGTGATCATTGCCCTTGCTAGTTTTATTGTATTGACATTCCCAGGGTTAGTTACATTAGTCAATTTTTGTCCAGAATATTGAGTCCTTGAAATAGGTGAATTTTATAAATCATACATTGAACTGCATCCATCTATTCTGCCAACAATGCCTTAGTGTATGTCATGGAACATTGAGTCAAATAGAACCTATTTTGAAAACCTCTTATAAAGTTGGTTTTGTGGCATAAACTGGGAATTTTATATTTTTTACTGATATTATGATTGTCTGTTTGTTTCATATCTGCAAAGTAGTTACAACACTGTCAGTTCCACTTTAAACTTTAGGTTACCAGTTACTTGTGTGCTAAAATGCTTTTTGCAATGGGAAGTAATAGTTGTACATTTCGATTGGGAAATGCTTAATGGTTGTGTTTTTGTATTCTTATGATTGGGACCTACTGGCGTATTAAGGTCTGAGTTTATGGACTGCTTATCCTTTAACATCATGCTGTGTGTGACTGTTGTCTTTCCATCCGGCCCTATGCAGTGGTGTAGTGGTGCCTGGAGAAGTGGGTATCTCAACTTTTGTGCTATCCGCAAAAGGCCCTCCTAGCAAAGAAGGGCACCCTGTGTAAAAAAATCTGTCCTCCCAGGGCCCATCCATGTTTACACCCTTGAGTGCAAACAACGATGGGTGCAAACAGCGCATGATAACAATTCTGCGCATCACAGTGAGCGAATGCCCACTGAAAAAAAAGTGGGTATACGTTTTATACCTGCGTATACCCTCACTCACCACACTGGCCCTTTGTGTTTTAAAAAAGTGCACTCTCCTAACATGAGTGCACTGGTATTACGGTTTGTCCTTTGAGAAACCATCGGCTGGTTTTGGAAGAAATTACAAGTCCTCACTGTCCGAGACCGAGTGAAGACCGAGTGCAAAATGTATCCGACACCTAGACAAAACCAAGACACTCAACAGTGTAGTCTCTACGGTCTCAAGTACTACAACACTGCCTTGAACACTGCCTTGAAAACACTACAAATCTGCATTTCCTGCTGTGCAGATCCTACATCTGTAATCTTATTCTACATATTTTGCAATGAGGCTGAGATAATTTAGCATTTTAAAGCAAATGTTCTGCTGTTCTACACATTTTGCCATGAGGCTAAGAGAGCAAATGGTTGCTGTTTTACAGCTAATTTTGTGTGTCATTCAATTGTTTTTGCCATGGTTTATGACCTGTGCATATGCTATCAACTTTGTTGGGGTCTGTGGGGGTATGTGGTACAACAGTGGAAAGGTCAATGGCATGCATTCATTTGGGAAATATCTGCCGTGTAAATGGAATGTATTAAAACAAATTTTTAAATCGTGTTACATATTAACCACTATCAGTAGCCACCGTCAGTTATACCCACATACATTTATAACTGTCAGCTTCAGCGTTCATTTTCATTAGCATTTTACGTTATTCCATTACATCGTTGGTTTACTTTTCTTTCCTCTGTCGGCGTTTGTGTGTGGTTGTTCCTGAGGTCGCTAGCAAGAGTGGATCATATTAGGCTAACGTATTAGAAGTTGTGCAATAATATGAGACAATGTAGCCTATTTGAATCATTATGGAACGCAGACCATACTGTTTAAGCCTGGAGCCTCGTCGCACAGTTTCACGAGGACTGGACCGTTGTCATCACAGTTCCATGATTAGTGAGGATTATTAGGGTAGATTTATAGGACTGTTCAATCCCTATTGTACACTTTTCTCACCTTCCAATATTTCATGGGATTGAACAATCGAACATGGCAACTTTCAGGATGAATCAAACCACTGTATTTTTGATTCATCAGAATATATTTGTGCCCAAAGGCTCTCCAAACCTGTTTTCTTTTAATTCATAAATACTTTCCTAACCTTTAATAATATAAGAAGATCAGAGTATTTTAATATACCAATTGGTGCTGAAAAGGAAATGAATATGCGTGTATTTAGGCCTACATGGCTTTCTTTCATTGATCCCTAATAAATGTATTTGAACCGTTATCTCCATATATTCTAATGAGGTCTGTCGAGAAAATTCAAATTAAAGGTACACCATGGGCATTTAAAGGGACGGTTTTGGATAAATGTACTGAAAGCCCTATTGAATGACAACTCCATGAGAACATTTGTTGGCCAGCAAGTGTGAGTGTTTTAACCTCTTGAATTAAATTACATTCCAGCGCATGCAAGGAACCACGCCTGCAAAGCCTGTAAACCTGCACAAGGTAAGTCTGAATACCAACTACTGAGAAATGCGTAGGAAAGGCGTGAGTAGGAAAGGCTACATTTCCTATGCCTGAATCGGGCCTTTGGTGTGTAATTCCTCATGCATATCATTCTTAAATCTTATCAAGTTGCATATTTATATGTTACATCTATTTATATAAACTATTTATAAGAACACACTGATACTTTTATACTGTGAAACTGTCACACCCTGATCTATTTCAATCCTGTCTTGTGCTTGTCTCCACCCCCCACCAGGTGTCTCCTATTTTCCCATTATCCGTTGTGTATTTATACCTCCATTTTCTGTTTGTCTGTTGTGAGTTCGTCTTGTTTTGTCAGGTCTTACCAAGCGTGTTTCCTGTTTCTCCTGTTCTCGAGTTCTTGTTTCCTAATCTTCCGGTTCCAACCTTTCTGCCTGCCCTGACCATCAACCTGCGTTTTGCCTGCCCCTTTGTGATAATAAATATTAGGAAATCCGAACTATCCGCCTCTTGTGTCTGCATCTGGGTCATATCCTGAGTCGTGATAGTAAGAACTGGCCATGACTGACCTAGCAGACTCGGACCAGCCGCAACGCTGTCTCCTCCCCAAGGAGCCACCATTGGAAGACACAAGGAGCTACTTTAAAACCTTATGAAAGGACTCCAGACCTTGGAGGAACGTTGTGATCACGCTTTCAATGCATTGCTGGAGCAATTCTGTGGATTATCTACTAGGCAGCAAGCCACTATGATAACCCCCCAGACTCTCAGTAACCCCGCTACAAGCGGCACTTCTCTCTAGCCTACTCCAGCTTCCCGAGAACCCCGCTTACCTCCTCCGGAACGCTACACTGGAGACCCAGGAACCTGCTGGGCGTTTCTCTCCCAGTGCTCCCTCATTTTCGAGCTGCAGCCCTCTACGTTTCCCTCGGATCGCTCGAAGATAGCGTATCTGATAAAACTGATGTCCAGGAGGGCACTCACCTGGGCTACGGCAGTGTGGGAGCAACAATCCACCATTTGCCTCAGTCCGGAGGAGTTCATCGGGGAGGTTAGAGAGGTGTTCGAGAGAGAGGCTGCTCGGAAGCTATTTCAACTGCGTCAAGACTCCTGTAGTGTGTCAGACTACGTAGTGGATTCTTGCACTTTGGCTGGCCGAGAGTGCCTGGAACCCGGAGTCTCTGTTTGACACGTTCTCATGGGATTATCGGAGGTGGTTAAAGACAGTGCTCGCAGCCCGGGAGCTTCCCATGGACCTCCCCGACTCCCCTCAAGCCTTGTCCATATGGATCGGTGCCGGCTGCCGCGAGAACGTAGGAGGCAGAGGAGGTCTGCTCCCAGTCACCACTCGCTCGTCCACAGCTCCCACCTCGCCTCTGAGGAATCCCAGAAGTCCCCGGTGTCTACAACACTGGGAGAACGGATGTCACCCGAGCCCTCGGGAATCACCGAGGGCTGTCGACTCGCCTTCTCCGGTGTGCCCATGCAAACTCGGGCAGGGGCTAAGATTGTCTCCTGCTGAAGGCAGCCTTCGAGACTGAGCAACAAGAGCTGTCTCCATTGTAGAACTACAGGACATTGGCATATCTACATGTCCATTAAAAGACCAGGCTCATCAGGAGGTACAGTAGAGTTTCCAATCCTCCATTACTGCATCCTCCATGCCACCCTGTTGTGGTGAACAGTCCAAATCTCTCTGCGTGCTCGGATTGACTCTGGGGCCGACCGAGGCTTTATGGATGCTTTATCCAATGTCAAGCAGGGAATCTCCAGACAACCCTTCTCCGACCAAGGATCTGAGCGCTGGATGGAGTGCTCTATTGTGTCAGGAATTTGAGTGAGTCTATGCAGTTCCTGCTCATTGAATCTCCTCTTATCACCTGTGGTCTTGGGGTTTCATGGCTTCAGAGGCACAATTCCCTGATTGACTGGGCCTGGTTCTAAAGGCAGGTTGGCCGGTTCTTACCCGCATTGTCTGAAGTAGGTGTGCATCCTGCCCTGGGCCAGTTCTTCTGTGTGGACTTGGGAGGCCTCCTGGATCTCTCTCTGCCATTCCCGCGGAGTACCAGGACCTCCCGGGAGGCTTTTCAACAAGGCCTGTGCCACATCTCTCCCTCTCGCATCGACCCTAGCTACTGCAGCTACTTGACCTTCTCCCAGGAAATCTACACTGCCCTGCAGGGCGGGCTTTGACTTCGGGTCGGGTCCGGAGACCAAGACTATGGAAAGGTACATTGAGGGACACTCTTGCTGCAGGGAATATTCACCTATCTGCTCCTCCCCGCGCACTGGGTACTTCTTTGCCCGCATTATCGGTCTTCCCATCTAAAAATCTTAGCCCCACTGCTGTCTGCCTCCTCTGTTGCCCCGCACCCTCCATTATCCCACATTTCATGTGTTAGGATTAAACCTCTGTCTCACAGCCCTTTGTCTCTGTCACTTGCCCTTAGGCTCCCTCTCTGTTCAAACAGGAATGGCAAACTTGAGTTGGGAGAGGTTAATTGTAATAGCGGAGGTTACTTACACAAATTCCGTTTTGTAAATTTTCCCGTATAAAATTTTTTGTATAGCTGGCTAGTAGAGTATACATGATCCCAATTTTTAATTTTAAGACACCTGCAATTCAAACAAAAAAGTAGACGGTGAAGTGATTTATTGGAACATTGGAGCATAGTTAAACAGCTAGTGGATAGTAAAAGAAACAATATACATATGAATTCTGCCATCAATGCGCATGTTCGCCATTGTAGTGGGGTTGGTTAAACTCATGTGGGTTATATCAACAGTTTGGAAATATTTATTTATTTATTTATTTTAATTATATTTTTATTGATTATTTTATGGTAATATCTTATGGCCATGTTTGTGAGAATGTAAATGGTTTTTTATGATTGATTAACCATCTGTGGTTTGAAACAAGGAGGAGCTAAACAAAAGGTGGAGAAGCACGCCTCATGCAGACCATGAGAAATCCTTCCCATGTCACCTTAGGACCCAAGCCAATAGATAGCATAGAGGAGATTGCACTGTAGATTGTAGCTGTAAAATGCCATTAACCCTGACTAGATGATATTTTGAACTGTCTCTGAGAGAAGTCAAGCAGCCCAAAGGCTAATTTCGGTTATTTCTTCTAAGTGATCATAGACGTGGGGGTATTTGGACCCATTCTGAGCAACAAACCAGCCCGCAGCAGAACAGAAAACCCAGAGAAGGATACGAGAGAGCTATACTTAGAGAAAGAGTTGTGTAAAGAGGTCATGAAGTGAGACAGGAAACCAGCCTGACCCAATCTGGCGGGTTTATGGTTTTCTGGTATGTTGTGAGAACAGCCTGAATTAGAATGGGTGTGTTTAGGACTGATCAGAGCAAGAGAGAGAGATGAAGTAGGGGATAAGGTTCACTCAGATGCACCTAGCAGCATCTCGAACTCTAAATCACAGGGACTAGCAATTATTAACCCCCCAAAATCAGTACAAAACAAAAATGTGTTATTTTAAGCAGCCACAGAGAGAGAGAGGAGAAGGGGCATCTATGGCAAAAATATCATTAAAAGTGTTTAATTATTCCACAGTAAAACAGTATATTTCAAAACATCATATGATTAAATGTAATTGTTTCAAGCACGTTCTCTCTCTGGGCTTTAGTGTTGCACTTATCTGATTTCCCTTGAATTATAGATTTTACATCATATTCAGTTGACCTGTCCTCTCATTGGGCACAGTGTAGAGGTTATGGAATCATCACTGCACTGTGGGTGCAGATACAGAGTATAGTATTATCCCACCACAGAATAATTATATCAACAGCTATCTCAGATCAATCAAATTCACAGACGAATTAAAAGTACACATAAAGTAATTATTAAATATCATTGTAATGTTGTGTTTCTAAAAGCAATATCATATTATGATATTATTATGTTTTACAGTTAATTTAACTTTGAGATGTTTGGGTGGCAGAGGCAAACCATTTCCTTCACTTACAAGAGTACAAGGAGGAAGGTATAATATATATTGTTATACCAGTGGAGACACTAGCCAAAACCCTGAAATAGGACTCCTGCATTGTGTTTGTTTGAAATTGCAACCATTAATGAACTGGTAAAGTAGGTGGTGTGTGCATGTTGTTTCATCTGCGTTTGTAGCATGCCTGTGGGGGTCAGACCAGTATGTTTGCATGTGTGTGTGCAAGGTGGCGTGCGTGCGTGTGTGCATCTGCGTGTATGTGTGTGTGGTGGTGCGCCACTAGCAGGTTATGGTTGTAATTATAAACCCATTCTGTTTATATGGGAGGAAATTGAGCAGGCCCTGGGGACGCAGAGAGCTGCTACAAAAACGTTGCTGCCATTTGACTGCTGCTGTACAGCCATTACACCCCTCCTCTCTCTGTTTCCGTTCCTCTTCTTCTCCATCTGCATTCCCTCTGTTCAGGTTCTGAGGTTATTGCAGGATGTCCTTCACTTCTTCTTTACTCTCTCCAGCAGCATAGGATTTGTCTGGAACTGGGAATCTTCTGCTGTTTCAACCCAATATAAAGCTTGGGTTACAAGGTTATTCAACTCTTGGCTGTTTGTTATGTTGACAAGCTGACATTTATTCCAACAGAGCTATTAGTTCCCTTCGGGGAGATCTGTGGCATGCACAATGTCAGATCTAGGCTGCACCTTCTGCTCTGGATCCAATAGTTTTCTGGGAAAAGGCAAAGAGGCTAATACAGACTGGTCTGGAAAGAATGCAACAATAGTCCAGTTTAATGCTAATAGTTATAATGATCGAGTTCTCAACGCACGTAGAAGATTCCAGAATAATGTGTATTTAATTTATGGCAAACAAAGCCACCATAAATCTTTTTTGTTTGAGTATATTCAAGATATGACAACTCAACATATTGCTAATGACAGCGGCTTGTTGGCAGAAATCCGTTGATTGTGTTTTTTTAGGCTTAATTGTTAGATGCATGGATACTGTAACTAAACATAGCTAAACATGTAAATACTGGTCCTTACAAGTGTCTATAAATATGTTACAATGTTAAGTAATATTTAGTATCATGCATTGTTTACAGCTCCTTTTCCAGAAAGACTTCAAGATAAACCTTCCCGCCCAGGGCCTCTACACCACCTCTCCCCACACACACGGCATGTCACACACACACACACACACACACACACACACACACACACACACACACACACACACACACACACACACACACACACACACACACACACACACACACACTCACACACACACACTCCTCTCCCTCAGCCGAGGCGCATGTGGATGTAGCGTAGCTGCTGGTTGGGTATCCCAGAAGCAGACCAGGACATGTAAGTTGAAATCAAGGTGAGTGTTTATTATGAAATTCAAGAGTGATGCTGAATAATCCAAGGGAACAGGGAGCGGCGGCGCTTGATTAGTTGCTGGGGGAGTGGTGATCCTATCCTGCCGGCAGCGCACCACCAGGCAGAGGCTGGATGAAGGTTCGACGGGTGACTGCAGATGGAACAAAACCGTGTGCGCAAGCAGTAAAAACCAACACGCAGCAAAAACAATAAAACTAACGCTAGGCTCTAAGACCGATAATATGGTAAACCTACCGTTCATGGCTACCCATCCTGGCAGGGACTGGATGTTAGGCCGAGTCGCGAAGGTGATGATCAGACCAGGTGCGGTGATTGCCGATGATACAGTGCGGAAATCGCGAGAGACTTCGGAGCGTCTCCTTAACCCTCGGGAAACTGGGAGATCACGAATAGAAAAACTAGTCCTCAGACAAGGACCCGACTCAGACTGCCGGGATCACAACCCTCGGGATGAACGCACCGGGCGGACTCTGAGCGCCAGGATGGAGGCGGTGAGTACTGATGAGGTCAGCATCTAGGACCTGTCGCCGAATCAACTCTCTCTCTCTTCAGGACTATAACCTCCCAGTCATTTGCAGATATGGGAAACCCCCGGCCCCGCCTGTCTGGAATCCATGATGGGGCACGCACGTAGAGGACACCTCCATATCGAGGAGGAGGAGGAGGAGGTTGAGGAGGCAAAATAGAGACTGAGGAAGACAGGCTGAGGCAGGAGACATGCAAAGTGGGATGGACCGAGCCCTCGGTAGTTTGAGCTTCAAACTGCCACTGGATTGACTACCTCCACCACAAACGGGACAGACCTTTAATGAACTTGCAACAACTTCCTGTGACTCAGTCCGTAACGTGAAGATCCTGGTGGGCCAAACTAAACCCCATTCGGGTATAGGTGGGGAACGGGATCCGACAAGATTACTTCGAGCTGATACCGCGAAACTCTAAGGAGGCCTTTCTGGCCCGATGCCAGGTCCTGGGTACAGGCAACGGTCAACATGGGCCTGAAGCAGAAGGTGCACTGAGAGCTCCTTCTCCTGAGAAGGGAACAGGGAGGTGCAGCTATACAGGCACTGGCGAGACATCCCAGCAGCAGATGTAGGAGAGCATTGTGGGCATATCAACCCACAAGGCAACTTGAGAGACCCAGGAGGTGGGGTTGGAAGAGACCAGACAGGTAGCGTGGATTCCATCTTCTGGTTGGCTCTTTCCGCCTGACCATTGGATTGGGGGGGTGAAATCAGATGTGAGACTGACTGCAGCTCCAATGGCCAAACAGAAGGACTTCCAGACAGCAGAGGTAAACTGAGGGGCCACGTGGAAAGAGTATCACTGGGCAAAACTGAGGGGACCCTGAAAACCTCCCTAACCAGGATCTCTGACGTTCCCGAGGCAGAGGGGAAGCTTGGCACCGGCACAAAGTGGGCGAATCAAGCGAATCTGTCACAATAGTAGAACCCACGTGTTCCTCAGAAGCCGGCAACCTGTGCGAGGGTTAGGCTGGGGACGCACATGGTCAAATAGGAAGGGGGCAAGCAGCTCAGAGCTGGGCCTTATTGGTACTCTTATTTCATGCATACACTGGACAGGCACAAAACCCCGAGTATCCTCGGCCATGGCAGGCCACCAAAAACCTGCGAAGAACCCTATTGTCCGAGCCACGCCAGGCGACAAGCCATCTTGCTGGGATGGCGTGGGACCATTTGAGACAGCAGGACGAATCCGACTAAGACAAACAACTTCCATCATGATGCTACGTAGGGACCGGGCTGAGTCCGGCGTACGCAGCACCTCCTCCTCAATCCTCCACAAACTGCTCCCACGACGCAGTTCCGGGGAGAATTGTCTCGGCCCTGGACCCACCTCCTCCGCCTGAGAACATCCGGGACAAGGCGCCCGCCTTGCCGCTTAGATCCAGGTCGGAACGCTTAGGAAAACTCTGAACTGCCCCAAAAAAGCCACCTGTCTCCGACGGGAGTTGGAGACGTTTAGCCGATTGCATCGTGGGCAAGATTCTTGTGGTCAGTCCGAGACACAAACGGGTTGCCTCTCCAACCAGCATGCGGCGCCACTCCTCCAAGGCAAGATTCACCGCGAGCTCCCAAGCCATCCACACCGTAATTCCCCTCCGCAGGCCGCGAAAGGCTACTTGCATAGTAGGCGAGGGATGGAGTTTAATGTCGTGGAGCATCGCTGCGACAGGATGGCGCCACCCCACATCAGACGCGCCCATCCCAACGACGAAAGGACAGTGTCGGTTGGGAGAGAATCAGCGAGAATGCCTTCAAATCCAGAAACGGCATGCTTCCGGATTCCACTTGAAGGTCTGATACTGGAAGTCAAGGCAGGTTAACGGAGCGCATACAATCCCGAGAATCTATGTAGAAATTAAACAAACCTCTAAAAAATCTCTGGAGCTGCAACTGCATGGCTGGGCCCATTCCAGAACCGCTTCCAACCTCTCCTGGTCCATCCTAATCTCTCCCGGAGATGACACCAGAAAGGATGTGTGGTGGGATGGAACCCGCACTCTCGGCCTTCACGAACAGGCGATTCTCCAACAACCCGCAGAAACCTGCCGGACATGCTGGACGTGGTGGGAAGGTTCTCGAGAAGACTGGGAATAAAGCCATCCAGTAAACAAACACAAAGAGACCGATCATATCTTCTCAGGACGCTGCTCACTATACCTGGAATAGGAGCATTGGCTGTCCAAACGCATCACCTGATACTCAAAGTGACCTATCGGATTGAAACCTGGCCAACCACCTGGGCCTCTGATCCGGGACGGCAAGATACGTATACTGAGTCCAGCTTGGTGAACAATTGCAGAGCACCCTGTAGGAGTCGAAGGCAGAACTATCAAGGGCAGGGGATATTGTTTTATCGTGATGTATTAACCCCGATAATCAATACACGGTCAACAGAGCCATCCTTCTTACCCACAAAGAAGAATCCTGATTTCAGGGGGTGATGATTTAGGACGAACGAGACCAGCAGTAAAATTTGATGCAGGTTCAAAGCCCTCACGCCAGCCTGGAGATACACATAACCCCCTTTGGGGTAGACAGCTCCAGGAACAGGTTGATGGGTACAATCATATGGTGGGGAGGGAGTGACAGAGCCTTCTGTCACT